>NC_034015.1:8574477-8626479 GCF_000346465.2 Prunus persica
TGGATGATAATGATTTTGTGATTTGGTTCGGATCCGTATGAGTTGCCAATGTGATTGGGGATGGAGATCAACCAGTGTACCCTGGTGTAGAAAGTACACGAAGTTATCGGCATTAGTGAAGTTGTATAATTTGAAGGCAAAACATGGGATGAGTGATGTCTGTTTTACAGAATTATTGATACTTCAAGGCGATTTGCTTCCAGAAGGAAATACAATACCAACCTCCATGTATGAGGCTAAAAAGACTTTGTGTGCATTGGGGCTGAGTTATGAGAAAATGCACGCATGCCCCAATGATTGCATCTTGTATAGGAAGGAGTATGAGGATTCAACTAATTGTCCTACTTGTGGTATCTCAAGGTGGAAGGAAGGCAAAGATGCAATCTTGAAAGAGGGTGTGCCAGCGAAGGTGGTGTGGTATTTTCCCCCAATTCCAAGGTTTAAAAGGATGTTTCAATCACATGAGACAGCTAAGAGTTTGACTTGGTGGCATGTTGCTAGAAAATCAATTGACGGTCAGATGTCTCATCCGGCGGATTCCCCGTCTTGGAAACTTCTTGATGATAAATGGCCTGAGTTTGGTAATGAGCCGAGAAACTTGAGATTGGCTCTTTCATCTGATGGATTCAATCCCCACAGTTCTCTAAGTAGCAGATATAGTTGTTGGCCGGTTATCTTAGTTACATATAATCTCCCTCCATGGCTGTGCATGAAACGAAAGTTCATGATGTTAACCTTATTGATTTCCGGTCCTAAACAACCCGGAAATGATATAGACGTCTACTTGGAGCCTTTGATTGATGATTTAAAATCCTTGTGGGTTGGGATTAGAGGAGTGTATGATGCACATAATGGAGAATACTTTACACTCAGAGCTGCATTAATGTGGACAATTAATGATTTCCCCGCCTATGGAAACTTATCTGGTTGTGTTGTTAAAGGATATAAAGCTTGTCCAATATGCGGCGATGATACACCTAGTCACAGGTTGAAAAATGGCCACAAAATTTGTTACATTGGGCATAGAAAATGGTTACCAATCAATCATCCATATAGGAGGCAACGTGCAGCTTTTAATGGGAAACCTGAATATGGCATACCTCCAGAGCCATTAACCGGAGAAGAAGTGCTGCATATGGTTGAAAATGGTGACAGAGTTTGTTGGAAGAAGAAATCAATATTCTTTGATCTCGAGTATTGGAAATACCTTCCTGTGAGGCATGCCCTAGATGTTATGCACATTGAGAAGAATGTTTGCGATAGTATCATTGGTACATTGCTGGAGATCCCTGGAAAAAATAAAGATGGGATTGCTGCTCGATTAGATTTATTAAACATGGGGGTCAAAACTGATTTGCAACCCGAGTATGGAGAAAGACGTACTCGTTTGCCTCCTGGGCCTTGGAATTTGTCAAGAGCAGAGAAGAGAGAGGTTTGCAATTCTTTCTATGGTATGAAGGTCCCTGAAGGTTATTCTTCAAATATTAAAAATCTTGTATCTGTACAAGATTCAAGACTTCTTGGCCTTAAATCACATGATTGTCATACCTTAATGCAACAATTGCTCCCTGTGGCAATTCGTTCTGTTTTGGAGAAGCCTGCAAGGTATGCAATAACTCGTTTGTGCTTCTTCTTCAATGCTATATGTGCAAAGACTGTTGATGTTTCCAAGCTAGATAAGTTGGAAGAAGATGTAGTAGTTACTCTGTGTTTGCTTGAGAAGTACTTTCCCCCTTCATTCTTTGATATCATGGTTCATCTAGTAGTACATCTTGTCAGAGAAGTTCGTCTATGTGGGCCAGTATATTTTAGGTGGATGTATCCGTTTGAAAGATATATGAAAGTGCTGAAGGGGTATGTTCAGAATCGTACTCGTCCCGAAGGTTGCATTGCTGAGCGGTATATAGCTGAAGAAGCGGTAGAGTTTTGTACTCAGCATTTATCTGATGTTAGTACAGTTGGAGTGCCTTCAAGCCAAAAGATGGGAGTTTCAAAGCCATTATCAGGTTGCACAGTGAGCGTAGTTGATCAGGACCTGTTGAATCAAGCACATCTATATGTCTTGGAGAATACGGAGGAAGTCCTACCTTATATCGAGTACGTATGAGTTTTATTCTTTAAGTTTCCATTTAAAATTATTTCTTATGTTTATCTTATATATTTGGGACCGTAATGCTTGAATTTTTCGTGTCATGTAGGCAACATATGATCCACATCAAGACTGCTTATCCAAAATTTAGAAAGAGAACAAAGTGGCTGCAGGATAAGCACAATAGCACTTTCATTCAATGGCTACGCTTCAAGGTATATGTTGTTGAATAACGTATTTCTCTTTTAATTTTCTTCTTATTTATATGTTAGGATGAATTAAGATATGATTAATTTGCAGGTTCAAAGTGAAGTTGAGGAAGACAATCATGGCGTATCAGAAAATTTAAGGTGGCTAGCAGCTGGTCCAAACATGTCAGTGCCATTATATAGGAGCTATCTTATTAAAGGTATTAAATTCAATATCAAGGCACAAGATGATGTGCGGACAACTCAAAATAGTGGAGTTTATTTACTTGCACATACCATGCAAGTTGCTAGTGCCAAGGATAAAAACCCAATTCTCTCAAATATGGGTTTCTATGGTGTCATTCAAGAAATTTGGGACCTTGACTACCAAAAGTTTACAATCCCAGTCTTTAGGTGTGATTGGATAGATAGTTCTGGTCTTGTAGTCGACGAACTTGGATTTACCCTTGTAGATTTGAGTAAAATTGGACATAGGAATGACCAATTTGTTTTGGCTTCTCAAGTCAAACAAATATTTTTTGTTGACGACCCGATGCATCGTGGTTGGTCGGTAGTGTTATCAATGCCTAGTAGAGAATATAATGATGTTATTGGTGATGAAGTATTAGGTGATGTGATAATTGAGTGTGAGTCATTTACTAGAGGGATGCCAAATGTTGACACATTTGATGAACTGGTAGGTGAGTTAGGCGGTCAAAATATTCGAGATGGGTGTGAAGATATATGGATTGAATGATGCTTATGTAATTGGCAGTGTATGACATTAATTTTGTAATATATTGTAATGTGATTTCTTCACTTTCTACGTTCAAATAAAACACGACGTTATTGTGAATCAGTTATTCAGCATATTTACCGACGTCTTAAAGCAACGTAACAATGAAGAACCACGACGCTATTGTGAAGCAATTATTCAGGATATCACGTCGGTGAAGGATAAAGAACCGCCATGTAATTCAAAATAACACGACTCCAATCCCATAATACCGACGTCTAAAAAACGAGATATATAATCTGAACGTTAAAAAATACGACGTCATCATACATTTTCCACGTCGCAAGTTCTTTTATAAACGAAGAGGAACGAAATTAATTCCGACGGAAATTCATTATAACCGCCGTCTAATAACAATTAAACGACGTTATTTGTAATACGGCTCCCATCATAATCTACGCCGTCTATATGTTCTGTAATACGGCTCTCATTTATTTGGAACCGACGTTGTTTAGACGTTCAACGTCGTCTATATTATTAAGTGCGTCGTGAGTAATGAATACATATAAATACAACGTCGACTATATAAATGTATACGTCGTAAATAATGACACTGACAACTATTTCCACGTCATCTTTTTTAGAAAAATCGAAGTGGAAAATTTATTTCACGACGGTTTTTTGTAAATAAGAGACGTTGTAGAACTTTAGCAGACTAAACACGTCTGTTTTTATTGTTTTCCGACGTTGTTGTATTTAACAACGTCTAATATTTATGGTCGTTGTTTGTTTCTGAAAATAGGACGTATAAATTTTTTAATACGACTCTCATATATTTGTAACTGACGTTGTTTAGTTTTTCAACGTCTACTATAGAAACACATACGTCGTAAATAATGACACTGACAACTATTTCCACGTCATCTTTTATCGAAAAATCGAAGTGGAAAATTAATTGTACGACGGTTGTGTTTATATGTGCGACGTAGTAGGTATCAATAACGTCGTCTTCTAATGTATTTAAAGACGTCATATTTTTTATTGTCGTGAAAATTATATTTAACGTCGGCGTATTTTTATTGTCGTCGTTGTATGTCTATCTTGCGGCCTTGTTCTCTTAATATGTGTCATATTTTCCCTTTTTAACGACGGTCTTTTTAGAGAATTGGTCGTCTATTATCATCCTCGATTGCTTTTTTTAGATCTTTTTGCAGTACAAAGACGTCGTTTTGTATTTTTTGATGACGTTGTATTGTTTAACAACGACGGTTATTTAGCGTCGTGGTTTATGAGGGAAAAGATGACGGTGGATTCCACGACCATTGAAAAACCAAATACACGACGGTGATTTACCGTCGTCTTTTTGCTTTTTTGTAGTAGTGACTCTCTACACGACTTTCCCAACGTGTAATTGACAATGTTTTGAGAGTTAAACCATCTACATGATCTTGTAAAATCTTTCAACGCTTTGTAGAATTAGCAAAAACACAATAAATGCGTTGAACCACCCCAAAAAAGGATTTCACTTTCACACAACAGTTTGCCATATCACATAGTGTTAAATTAAGAGAATGACAACCACATGGCATGAACAAAGCTCTAGGATTTATTTCAAGTAATCTTCTTTGTACACCTTAGTGGTTTCCTTCCATATTAGAGCCATTATCATAACCCTGTCCTCTAACATCATCAATTTTAAGACCAAGGGACTCTAGGACAGATTGCAATTCATTAAAAAGTCCTAATCCTGATGTATCTTTCACAATTAAAAACTCTAAAAAGTACTCTTATATTTTCACTAGACTCCTTGACACATCCATACACCGTATTGTCAAAGTCATTTGTTCCTTGTGACTTGAATCAGGAGTGCAATAAAGTATCACTGAAAAATATTTTCCTTGTTTGATTTTCTCAATTATTGCACTTCTGACTTTTGAAGCCAGCAAGGCTATCAGCTTATTTCGAATCTTATGGCTTAGATAGTGATAGTGAATCTCATCATTTTAAATTTGTCGAAAATATTCTCGCATTATTAGATCAAATTCTGCAACCATTTCCAATATACCTAAAAAATTACCATTATTTTCTTCATAAATTCTCTCTTTTGTTCCACCGAATGCAATATTATTTTTAGCAAGACATTTGACAACAGAAATTATTCTTACCAAAACATGTTTCCAGTGTCCTTCTCTCTCCTAATTTGTTCTTGTATGCCTTTATCAATTGTTTTTTTTTTAAATCTATTATGTAATTCAATCCAAGAACTCATGTTAGTTATGTGTTCAATGTTGTTTTCATGTTGTTTAAGCCTCTCACTAAGATGTTTCCAATATCTAAGTCCTTCGTTTGCTAATTGGCTTCTACAATACATTGTCTTAAACAATTTACAGCAAAAACAAAATACCTTATCCAATTCCTTTGAGTATACTAGCCATTTTCTGTCATGAGTCACTCCATTTGGTAACTTTCTCATGTGATAATTGGTGAAAAATGTCTAAAGTTTTCATCCCTGGGAAATTTGATATTATTATCTCTTGCAGGACATTTTTCCACAAGTAAAGCTCTCATTTTTTCATCTAGATGATCCCAAATTCTAGGATAAAAAATGTTTAAAGGAAAACTTGGTTTTACACCCTCAGGTTCAGTGTCTTCATTATTACAAAGATGATTAAAATCTTCATTCTTAACATGTTCATCTTCACCTAAGTCACCTACTGTGCATTAAAATCATTCTCAGTTCCTACTAATTCTTCCACGTCATTTTGTTGTTCAGATTCATTGACTAAATCATTATCAATTCCTTCAAATTCTTCAACATGATTTTGCTGCTCAGATTCATCGACTAAATCTTCAATTGAGTTATCAAGTGAACTATTTGTTTTGTTTTGAAAAAATTTATCCAAAGCTCCCTTTTGAGATTGAGTTAATTCTTCTCTCTGTCTTTTTCTTTTTCTTTTTTGACTTCCAGATGAGTGTTTCTTAGGGAACATTGTTACTTGAAAACAGAAACAATACAAGGAAAGCCAATGCAATTTTAATACTGCAAAGAATAAACAAAGAACAACATAACCTGGAATTTGAGAAATCCCCCTCCACAGAAACAAACTTGATATTTCCAACTTTGCAATCAATTAGAGCTTAAAAGAATTCCTGCAAAGAGAATGTGTAACTACATGAGTTCACAAATCTACAAACAAACAAAAAAAATCATATTTCCCTTTTCAGTTGATATCAAGTCATAAAAAATTACATTCAATTGACTTCTACAAGGACCAATTTTGCACTGAATAAAAGCCCACACTTTGGATTTTGGAATCTCCCCAAATAATTTTAACCTGTAACTAAAAGAAGAGGATTCACAAGGACCAACTTTGTTTGTACCATATCTGACCCTCCACTCACATCATGACACGTGGAATGTGAAAGAGGTTAAGACTAACCCTGTGAGGCCAGACCGAATAAGCCAAATTGACATGAATCGGCACACACCACCGATTCATGCATACCTTTCAATCGGCACATTCTCCTAAACGAAGACTTGAATAGAGACCTTCAGTACCCCGTACCGAAGGACCTTGAAGGCGCGATCAGCATGCTCGACCGATCCTACAAGACAACCTCGGAACTTCCGCCAAGGCTTGTCGGGACGCGTGTCGATTGCTAAAGACACTCCTCCCACAAGTCCCACATCGAAACTAAGCACTAAAAGATCACCCAATGCCCTCTATAAATAAAGCCCATTGGCCACAGCCAAAAGGGTAAGACTGTTTACTTGACTTGAGACTGTTTACTTGACTTGAGCTTTCACACTGTCAATAAATTGCTCTTAGTCACTAACTTTGGCATCGGACGGCACCACACCGGTGCTTTAAACCTCACCTGTCGTTTCTTCCCACAGGCCGAATCCAACATCGCGCCTCGCAAAAGGACGCCACGGACCAAAGGCTCTTCGTGTCCAAACCGTCCACATCACCTGTAAGTTAGCCTTATCTCTATCTGTTTAATTTAAGCGCAAACAAACTTAGATGGAGGCTTAGGATTTTGGATTCACGAATCCCAAGGACCAACTTAGATGCTTAGGAGAGGATTCAAAACTCTGTAAAAGAAGAGAAAGAAAAAGAAGAAGAAGAAGTAAAAGTGACCTGGATGAGTAGAGTGGAACAGGAACAGGTGCTCTTCTTCTTGAGAAGCGGGACAGACCAGATCATTGGTCTATTTTTTTTTTTCAAAATATTAAATCAGTTAATAGTTATAATAATATAATATAATACTTACTGTAAAAAAAAATTTGGTCTAGGGTGGTTGATGGACATATTTTATATTATATATTTAACCTCATTCTTAGTATATTTTGGTTAATATTTTGGAAGAATTTTGATACTTTGAATTATATTTCCAATATAGGACTTTCGACTCTCTCTAGAGCAAAACATAATCAAATTGAGGAATTTTGGAGTAATTCTAGTTGGAGGACGTTCTTGAGTCACTTAGCTTGATCGTACCAAAATTTCAGATTTTTCTTCCAAGCGGTTATTTTCTGGCAACAAAATAAAGGAGCAGTGCGCGGCGCTGGAATAGTGACGTATTGGGCTTTTATTGCGTTTTTGGAGCCCAAGATGACCTCGGATGGATTCGTGGCTTTCTAGAGAAGTGTTCAGAACATTTTAATCTTTAAAACAAGCTATCTTGGGCCAGATTTGGAGGAGATTTGGGGCCAAAACGTGGCTGGGCAGATTTTGGGCAGATTCTCCTATTCCAATTTGAACTTTATTTCCTAGTATTATTTTATTTAATTAGTTTCCTTGTGGGGATAGAAAAGCTGTACATTGGCAGCTAGGTTTTAAGGGGTATTTAAGCTCTTTCTCACAAGGAATTGAGGACTCCCTTTTTCACTTTTGAACTTTGTATTGTGGAGAGCAATTGCTAGGGTTTTGGGTTTTCACAACTTTCAGGTGTTTTCGTTCTTTTCTTCTTAATGATATTTTCTTGGATTTCAATTATGAGTATGCGTAACTAAATTTCTTTTGCTAGGGTTAAGCCTTGAACCTTAGCATGAATATGTGATTTTTATTTAATTGCTTATGATGAGTGCATGCCTACTTGAATTGTTAATCACTGTTTTAAACTATCTAATTGTCTTAATGCCTGATCACCATTAGGATCTTTAGAAAAGTAATTAGATGCAATTTTGGTCGGAAGGTTCCCTGAAATTGATGCTAGCTTCTTGTGATTAATAATTGTAATTTCACTTAAGATGTACACCACGTCTTAAGGGTTGCATGGTTTTTCAAAGGGTTTTCACAAAACTTAATGAGTCTTTCATGTTCAGATTTGATCCAAACGTCCGGATGGGTTGCATATTAGATATACATTCTGTGTTGGAGGTTCCAAGTAGAATATACATTAGGAAAACCTAACCTTCAAATTGGCATGTGCAAATCATAAGCAATTGGTAAAAGTTCATAGGATTGCTAGGTGATGGTGAAACCATAGTACTTTTATAAATTGATATTCAAAACTATTTCCTTCAATTGTATTTGTTTTTAGAATCAACCAAATTCATAATCATCTTTCTTGACCTTTTATTATAAGTAGTTATTTGGAATTTGTTTTTACATAAATTGCTAATTAGTCCTTGAGGAAAACGACCTTGCATGAGCATCTATACTACAATAGCCTTGTATTCTTGCAAGTATTTTATGTGATTTTAACTCTGTTTGCACAAGTACTAAAAATCCTATCAAGAAATTGGCGCCACTGCCGGGGACTATTTTAGACAATTTTTGTTTAACCTTTTTCTGATTTATTTTATTTTATTTTATTTTTAATTTTCGTCCAAAAAAAAAATTGAAATTGAACAATTTTGTTTCTGTTGCAGATTTTGCAGACTGCATGGTCCAAACCAGATCAGGAACTGCACAGATTGTACAATTTGATCCAGAACTAGAGCACACACTTCATAGACAGCGGAGAGAAGTTACTTGGGCTTGGGACTGTTCACTGCAGGGCACTTTTCTGCAGAATCTGTTTGCAAACGAGAGTAACATGGCGTTAGAATTACCTGCGGCAGGTAGACCACTCAGCGAGTCATTGGAAGCCCGTGCCACTGATGTTCCCAATTGCATTGTGTATCCTGAACAAGAAGAGGGTGATTCGTTCGAGATCAGGCACCATATGCTTGAAATTCTACCTACTTTCGGGGGTTGCCTAATGAAGATGCAAACATACATATTGCAAAATTTATTGTGGGTTGCAAGAATATTTTGATTAGGGGTTTTTCTGCTGAGGCTATTAAGTTACGTCTTTTCCCTTTCACTTTGAAGGACAAGGCAGAAACTTGGTTATTCACTCTACCAGCTAATAGCATTACTACTTGGCAGCAGTTACACACAAAATTCCTGAACAAATATTATCCAGCATCCAAGACATTGAATTACAAGAGGGAGATTTTGACATTCACACAGAAGCCCAATGAAGAGTTTCATGAAGCGTGGGAGAGATATACAGAGATGTACATAAAGTGTCCACATGTTAAAATTGATTCAGATACACAAATGAATATTTTCTTTGATGGGCTTAATCCTATATCTAAGAGCCATGTGAATGCATCAGCTGGAGGATCATTATCAAATAAATCTGCAAGAGAGGCATTTGAACTGTTTGATATGATGGCTACAGAATCTCAGCAATGGGCAGCAGAACATTCACAGAAAAGGGGCATTTTTGAGTTATCAGTAGGTTCTCCCAACATGTCTGCACAAATGGAAAAAATGGATAAGAAAATTGATGCAAAGTTTGATATGCTTCTACAACATATAGCAAGTTCTACACAGCAGCCACCTACATCAACAGTTTGCACTATATGTAGTATGGCTACACATGACATAATGGGCTGCCCACATAGAGACTCTTACCCAGAGCTTGTTGAAAAACATGTCAATATGATGAACAGCTATCAAAGGCCTAGGAATGATGCATATGCAACTCATTACAATCCTGGATGGAGGGATCACCCTAATTTCAAATGGGGTGACAATCAGACTAATGCCAAACCATTCCAGCATGCACTATTGGAAAACGACCTTGCATGAGCATCTATACTACAATAGCCTTGTATTTTTGCAAGTATTTTATGTGATTTTAACTCTGTTTGCACAAGTACTAAAAATCCTATCAGTGGGGTCACACTGATTGCCCCTATTCAGGGCCGGGCCTGCCACCAAATGAAAATCAAGTAAGGCACTGCTCTTTTTCTTTTCCCATAATCAATCACCAGACTAACCATCCTCCGAAAAATTTGTTTCATAAAAAATAATTTTACTTGCATCCTGAGTTCGAAAACGTTGTTTTACTTAGTACATATCCTTATTTCTTTTTGTTTTGTCGACAATATCTCTCGTGGTCCCAACTATATGCACGTACTTATTTCATCGAATAGGACAGAAGTGGTGCAGTGTGGATCAGTTTCACCCCCAACCCAAAGGTGAAAGTGAAAATCATCTACCTAGCATAATTATTACAAATTCATTGCTTATATATAGAGCTGCAACTACAGCTAGGTGCTTGCCATGCTTTCTGGTCATGTGGTGCTCTCTGTAACACATAGTAGGCCTTACATGCAGCCAATTTCATTCCAACGCGTCTTGAGCACTACGTACTGGGAGAGATTTAGGATTGCGAGCCCAAGTAATTCAAGTCCAACACATGAATGGAGTACTTTTATATATACCTACCTGGGCTTAAGCCCACCTAAACCAAAGGTCGTAACAACTGGCGTCCATAGCCCTCAGCCCATCCCTTATTTTTTTATTTTCTTCAAAATAAAAAAAAAATAAAAAAGTTTCGTCCCTCATTTCGTTATCTTTTTGTTTTCCCCATATGAACAGCAAAGCCCCTGGCAGTATATAAACCAAACCAAACCAAACCAAAGTATTAGGTACCAGAGCATGTGATAGTCTCTCTGCCAAATTCCACCAAACCAACATCTATCAGTAGTTATTAAATACACTCCTTTCTGCTCCCTACTTTTCCATGGCGGGTCTTCAATACAACTTCTTTCCCACTGATTTCTTTTACCCTCGCACCGCTCCACAGGCCGCCAACAAACCAGTTGTTCTTCCCCTCCAGACCACCAAACTAGATCATGTAGCCGCCAGCGATCTCGAGCAGCTCAAAGCTTTGGCCATTCAACGCCGCGGAGTTCAAGCCGTCCAGGTTGCCAAATCTCCCCCGATGCATGGTTGAATAATATGCAAGAATTTGATGAAGATCGACGCAATGAACTTTGGGGTATTATTATTACGGCGTTCTTTTTCTATTCCCTTTTTATAGTTTAATTTCTCCATGTAACAAGATGGTGGGTGTTCTATTGTATTAGCATCATCCAGAATATGTGGTTTTTATGATTAGATTATTATGAATATATTTAGCAGATATGGTGATGCAATTTCTGCAACTTAATGTTTAAAGAAAATCGTTTGTTCCTCAAAATGAAAAAAATGAAAAAAATTTTAAAATAAGTTATCAAAATGAAGTTTGCTTCTGTATACCTTTTTTTTTAACCTATTCATCACTGTACACAACTCAAATGTAAGATCTTTTGCTCCTGCAGACTCACTCATCTAGCAACCACGTCTTTGAGCCCAAAAGAATAATTGCAGCCAAATGGTTGATTGACTATTCAGTTCACTTTTTGTGCTTACTATTTTTTGAGAATGGCTCCAATAATTATGGACGATATATTAGATGTTTAGATAGATTTAATATGCAATATACATGTAATTCAACGATCGAGATTAAAAAATACGTAACCAATCTTTGACATAAAATATTTATTAGAGAAACCCAAACAAAGAAACCCCGCAATTGACCCAAACATAAAAACAAATAAAACAAATAAATAAACTCCCATGACATAGAATTCATGTGGACATCGTGAAGCCGTCCAAATTAGCAGTGCGAGAATTGCTGGTAGGTCCGGTATTCGTGGACACATGTGGAAATAATTTAAAACATGGGTTTAGGGTGCTTTCAGAATAGAACATGCATTTCTGTCTAATTTTGAACAGTTTTTCCAACTTGACTGACATAATAAGATAACAGAGCATATTCCAATGATCCATGGCGTGCAGGCCACGGTGGCTGCTTGGCATTGGCTCATAGATCAATATGCGAATATGCCAAGTGAAGTAGAGAAGTCCAAGTTTTTGAACATACAACGCATGCCAACTAGCATACCAGCACATTGCTGTCAACTTATCAAGTCATTTTGCATGCCTTGAAATAAATGTTTTATTACTTGCTTACATGAAGTCATGGTGCATGCCTTCCACCTTATAGTCCTTATTTCCTTATAATTATACCATTAATTCTATTTCTGAGATGCAAATCAATGATCCGAACTGTTAAGTTTTTAAGTTCTTTTTTAAAAATTGTTCATGTAAAAAATCAGCTAAAATTGTTTAGCCATTTGATTATTCACATTTTTTTATCAATTTCATGTAACAAATTACGTTATTTTTTACATTTTAAGTGACCAAATAACTTCATATCTTAATGATTTTTTTACAAAAATAACTTAAGAACAGACAATTTCGATCGTTGAAATATATTGTTGAATAACTCTAAGAAGGATGTGTGCACTTCAGTTACAATAAGGAAAAATATGTATATATATATTTGTTTTATTATTAGTGCCAAAACAGAATCTTTTACTTGTTTTAACTAATAGGGGGAATATGATTTAGGAATCTAATCACGAGTTATTCTTTTGATTAACAATTTTTCTGGTCAACTTATCACGAGTTATTCCGGCCCACCAAATTAGATCCGGGTAGCGTAGTTGTGCATCTTTATATAAAATAAATAAATGTGTATAGTTTGACGAAGTATCAGTCCAAAGGTGAACCGTACGTATCTCAAATAAGTTATCAAATGAGAAAAACGTTATTTTCAAACAATTACAAGCAGAGACGAAGCATCTATCAGAATGAAAGATGGGCTACAATCTGGACCTAGGGTTAATGGTGGGCTTTGCGCTTGGCCTTTAGTTTATGAATTGATTTCCGTTGACCCAAAATGTATTTCATGCCATTTGAACTCATATAAAATTTCACCAGATTGTTTTATTTTTATTTTTAGTACAAGCAATTTCGGGAGGGGGATTTACACACAAATATTTATTGGGTGTTTAAGAGTTTCGAATCTTTTAACAACACAAAGATGGTTCCTCATGAGAAGCCAAAGTGAAGCAAATCAAATACCAGCTAGAATCTTGGAGACGAAGGTTAATTATTTAATATAACAACAGTAGATGAAAAGGCCAAGAGCATGACAAGAATCGACTCCATTCATGATTAAGAAATGCTGCATCAGCTCACTCTTGTGTAATTTTTATTTTTTAGGTTTTATAATGAAAACTTGTTGTCAACCTTGACGTACGCAACAACTTTACGTAAATAATAAATTTAAATTACGATCATCTCAAGGTTCATGGATTTCTTATTGAACTTTATTGCCAAATACATAATAGATAACTGGTTTTATTTTATCCTTTGTTGCCCTTAGCTTGTCATTATAGATTAATAAAATTTAGTTGTTACACTTTGTAGCCTACTAAAAGTATGAATTCTATTAATAAGTTTTCCAATTCGAACAGTTTAATATAGTGCACAATATTGTGTGTTTGTTCGTCAAGTTTTGAACACCTCGATGCCTCTGGCCGCTAGCAGACTGTATGTTGGCAGCTAGAGGTTGCTTGTTGCGAGAGAGATCCAAGCCCTGAAGTGGGCTTGAAAGCTACTCTCAGGAGAATTGCAATAGGCATGCCACTACTAGTGATACTCTCCTAATAGAAAGAGGTAGTGAGGTGAAGATTAAGCCTGTTAAAGTGTTGCGCCCTTATTTTCTTATCTTCTAATCAAAGCCATTGTGCTCTAAAGAGGGGAATCTGGCTTTAGTTAGGTTCTTTTCTATGCCTCAATGAAGTGGACTTTAATATTTCACCTTTTATGGAATAAAACGCAAGATGGATGATGATTTTAGACTGTCATCAGACAAAGAGTACAATAACAAGCCTTGCATGAAAAGTCTCCGATGAATGACATAATATCAAGAAGCAATTATATATCCAACAGATACTTGGTAATGAGTACAAATAAAAGTAAAGCTGGTTCCAACAAAACTACAGGATCCTCATCAGACATCGGACATAACTGCAATCTACTTGAGACAGTGCATAAGGTATGTCCGATGAGAGTTTGTCAAAATATTTGCAGTCAGAACTTGTATGAACCACAAATAAGAGTTTTGATTTAAGTGAGCTAGAAATCGAGACCAACTATCAAATCATACCAAGCGATGCTGGCAGAGCATATAGGTTACAAACAATAGCAATGCAATTCCAATCAGATGTTGTCAACTGGGAACTAGAGGGAGTATGTGTTTGGGAAAAGAATAGAATTTCAATTAAGAGTTGTCAACTGGGAACTCAAAGACACGGGGAGGATTCAATTCAAGACTTGGCTTTGGTCTGTTGTGAGACGATTTGTAAGAGTTTGAGTCTGGGTTACTTAGAGGTTGTTGGGAGTAAGTGTATTTTGAAGGCTGTTCAAAATAGGTTTGATTGATTCGCTGTTGGATCCTTTGATAATGAGCTTTCTTCCTATATTTACAGGCTTCAAGGTATTCAAGAAAAATGATGACTTGATGGGCTCTGTTACTTCAAGCCATAGAGAATTCACAAGATAATGCACGTATGCCTTTCAAGTTGATCAGAGGAGGTGCTCTTCAATCTCAAACTTTGGGATTGTTCGGCAGGTGGCGTCGTAATGGGCCAACTTTGAGTTTTTTTACCATTCTTTACCTGTCAAAGACTGAATATTCTCTATCAGAACATACTTCTTTATTGCTTTGTTGGAAATTAGTGCACGCCACCTGTAGAAACGAAGCAGTTTGAATAGTTTCAGAGCCAAAGCTCAAATTGCTTGTTTGTTTAGATGAACTGTAATTAACAATCTTTTAGATTGGTTATTGAGACTTTAACTGGTTTTGATTATAATTTCAGACATTTTCTGTCCGAAATGTGGCTGTAACATCGGACATCTCTTATGTCCAAAAAGGGACTGTAGCGCTTGTGTCCGAAACCATGATTGTGGCATCAGGCAGGTCTTATGTCTGAATTGGAGTGTAGCTTTGGACACTTGTGTCCGAAACGGTGAACTATTACATCAAACATTTATGTTTGAAATGCTGCTTGTCTCCGAAGTGCTCTTTGATCACGCGATGGTGGTCAACGTTTGTGGCTGGCTTGTGTCTAAAACGTCTTTGGGCCTTTTTGGTTACCATTTGGGCTTTCGTATGTATTGAATAAACCTTTGGCGGTTTGGGTCTTTGGTTTTTTAGCCATAAGACAAGCTTCTTAACTGTAGGAATTAACCTGTGTTAATTTTGGTAAGAATATTTGCCCCTTACTTTTAATCAGTTTGTACAAAAATTGGTTCAAAACTAACCATCATCTCTTTTAAAGTGGCGCTTCGTAACTGGTCACGTGTTGGCAAATACTTGCGTGATAAATTTTTGTACGCACCATATCTCTGAAATTTTAATTGTTTCTTTTTATTTCAAAAACAGCTAAATCAAAAACGGCTAAAGGATTTTCCCCTTCTCCTACCTTATGTACTTAGCTATTAAAAAGCAAAATCGAAACCTTAAAACATCCAAAGCCCCATTTTCTCCGACGCTTTTAATTTTCTTGGGCTTTTGTAGGCGGGCCGGGCCGAGTTTTCTTGGACTTAATCGAGCCAGACCAGGCTTCAAACACCCAAGCCTAAGCCTAACCCGGCCCAAAGCAGGCCGAGCCATCTCAAAGCCCATAACGGGCCGGACCGGGCTTTTTTTGATGGGCCGGGCTGGCCCCCATCGGCCCATGAGTCCGCGGGCCAAATGATGAGGCCTAATTTAAACGCATAAAGAACACGTTCAAAACATAAAGGCACATTTCTAAGAATAGGTTTCCAAATTAAAAGCAATTAAATATAAATGCTAAAAATAAGGGATTTGACAAGTAAGGTAGATGGCATAGCTTGTAAATATTTTATAATACTAGGACAACTATTAACCTATATTCAATTCTGGGTTTTGCATATAAGTTGAAAAATAGCTGAGTTTATGTCTAGAATATAAGAGTTATAAGGGCCTATTTTTTGCTTTAAGTTATGAATAATGCTACTCTTACCACATTTGTATATCACGTCCCTATACCATCTTATGTGGCAGTTGAGGTGGACAGCCACGTCAATTAAAATTATTTAATATTTTCTTTTCTTTTATGATTTATTCCAGTATTTATTTTTCTAATTGTCTTAATTAAAATACACTTCATTGATTTAATTGATGCGACATATAATATGGACATGCCACATCATGAGGTATAGAAATGTGGCATAAAAATGTGTTAACTGTAGTATTACTCTTAAGTTATTAATATGAATAGTTTTTTAAAGGTTAAAAATAATAACATGGGTAAGTTAGTCCAAACAAAATTGTATTAAATGTCCCAAGTGGGGGGGAAAAAGTTTCCAAGGATGAACCAAGGGTATGAAATTTCCCCTTACATAGGAAGCCCATACCCATGAGTTCATAATTTCATTCACAAGAGTGTATTTACTAAACATGGGAATGCAATTTGAAATTCTCAAGCTCCTAAAACTTGAACCAAACGCATCCTTAAAGCCCGTTTGGGAAATTGATTGTTTTCCCATGTTTGGTAAGTTCGGGCATGGGAAATGGTTGTGTGGTACATGGAAAAATAAGGGAGGGGGGAATGTAACCCTCTTCTTCCCTTAGGTTTCATTTTCCCTTCCCATGGAAAGTTTAGAAAAACAAGCCAACATTAAATGCACACTTTTCTTGACTATTTTGTCCCCATTAATAATTTAGAATTACAATATAATATCAAATGCATTCTTTTATTATTTAATTTCGTACGTATATAATTGAAAAATTAAACAAACTTTGTTTCACATTCCTGCACCAACCAAACATGGGAAAGGAAATAAAGTTGTATTTCGGGGTTACTTTCCCAACATTACCAAACATGGAAAATGAATCTTCCATTTCTCATGTTAGGAAATAACATGAGAAATAATTTCCCATCAAATCCTTTTTGTGAACCAAATGGGGCCTTAATGTAAATGAATAGTATTGTTTACACACTTATCCAATTTAAAATGCATTACATAAGTGTTTTAAATTTTGAACATATATAGAATAAGCAATCTCACAAAATTATTAAGAGTTAAGAAGATTTAAACTCTTAATTAAAAAAAGATAAAGAACTCTTCAAATTCGGGGGTTTTCCCCCTGATCCCATCGAATCTTCGGTGATTTTCAACTTATGGTGGATTTATGTCGATCTACTCTTTTTTTGGTTGATCTATTATCGTAGATCTGGACAGGCTTTGGTTGTACCTCATCTTGCGAGGCTACTCTTTGAGATGTTGCAATTAAGAGAGTCATGCCGGTTAGCGGCTAGTTTTTGTCTTTAAAGTCATTAGACTATATTAGGAGAAATTATGGCCGTTGAAAGATGTTTAGAAAAGTTATTTTCAAGTTTGATTCTCAACGGATTGTTTTAGATTTTCAGCTGGCTCAGGTCATTGGAAAAGTTTTACCCATAGTTGTCATATTGTTATTGGAATGTCTCCCTTTACAGTATGTGTCCTTTGTACTCTTTATTCTATTGATCTAATAAAATTCTATCGACTTTTATAAAATAAAAATGCATTTACATAATGACATTAATTGGAATCCCAGAAAATAACAAATTAACAATCCAAGCCAAATAACAAATCCTCCCTCCCTATAAATAAAAGATACAATTGCGCACTTCACCATATAACCAAAACATTAAATTCATTAAAAAGTCGCATTTGTGGCCTTTTCTCACAACCAAACCATGGCTGGCCTGCACTACAACTTCTTTCCTACTGACTTCTTTTACCCTCGCACAAAGCCTATGGCCTTCAACAGCACCAGTCCCAGTCCCAAAGATCAACTTCTTCTTCCTCTTCAAACTTCTAACAGAGATCGCCATGGAGTGGAGAATCTTCAACAGCCCTTAAAGCCCACAAGCCATGGAGTTGGTCAAATTAACAACACCCTCCATCACTACAAGGTACTCAAGGAAGGGGGCTCATACAACCGAAGAGCCTTCACAGACTACTGAAGATAGATGATAATGAATTGCCTTCGTGCTCGTGTTTATGCGTTTGTATGTTCAAAGATTGTTATTGATGTATAATCCTTCTGTTTGATAGGTTCTCTATCTTCTATTGAAATAATAAAATACTCTTAAGCTGTAACTTCAAATTTTCAATTTTTTTTTTTAATGAACTTTGAATTATTAAATTAAGGATTATAATTTGCAATACTCCTTTTATTCTTTAAAAAGAACAATGAAAGGTTTCAGTTTCTACTGAGGTTACAGTAACACATCAAAGAGGCCTTCTTTTTTTTCTTTTTTTTTCCTAAGTTTACTCGTGTAACACTCAAATAACAAGACATCAAAGAGGGTCATATAGGGCCATTTTTTCTGTCGTTTTCTCATGTAATTACTACTCCCATAGTAACACCTCTCTATAAGAGCATCTTCAGCTTATATATGTAAAATAATTTTCATCTGAACATGAAATGACGAGAATTGAAGGAGAAAATTAATTTAGTTTAATAGTCAAATTTTATATGGATTTGGTTTGGAGGCAACGGAGACAATGTAGAAAATAATCAAATGTCAAATATTTTTTTAATAGTTTTTTATATGTTGGACCCTACAATTGTTTACTTTCTAATGACATTTGATTTCAGATGATGAACTAAGGACTTTGATCGGGTCAAAGTCAAACTAATGACATTTGGTTCCGAATTTAAAGAGTGGTCTTCTCTTTTCCGTCAAAATTATCTGCACATGGGATAGAACGAGTTGAGTCACCAAAGAGGTAATGGTGTGGTACCAACCAACCATCTTCGATGCCAAAGTCAGAATGCAGTAAAAGGAGTGTTTGAGGGAGCAAATGGACAAACTGTCAAATTACCATCTAATTAATCAAATCTAAATTTTACACTTTACATGTCACATAAATATGAACTGTAGCTTATGGAGTTGCGAAATTTAATTAAAGTCTTTTTTTGGGATGTAGAAAGGTAATGGAGAGTTGACCGAAATGGGAGTTTTTTTCACTAAGGGGGGTTCAATTCGGTAACCAAACCGACAATGGTCAGAATGCTACAAACGAAACTGTCACTTTGCTGATTGTCGATTGAACTGGCGGTTTTGATCATAATGATTTAGAGAGAGAGAGAGAGAGAGAGAGAGAGAGAGCTGAGGATTGAGAGAGATCGAGAGGCAGAATTTAAATGTGTCTTTGAATTGCTCCAAATTGAAAATACAAAGATAAAATTAAAAAAATGAACCTACGGAGACCAAAATGGTAAAACTAACAAACTATAGAGACCAAAGTAACCTTTATATTTTGAATTCAAGAGATCTTACTATAATATTTACTTCAATCTCTTGAGAAACTGAAGGGAACAAAAAAATTTGGGGCACAACAATGGATGTCTTATTGAGACTTTTCTTGATCAAGTATGGCATGCAACACACTACCAAAAAAAGGCTAATAGACATCAGGGAAAAACCGATGCCTTTACTATCACAAACCGATGCCTTGTAAAGTGATGCTAAAGGGGGTTGTAAAAGGCATCGGGAAAAAACTGATGTCTTTTACAGAAACAACATCGGTTTCTTCAACCAAATTGATGCCTTAATTAGCTTCAGTTGTTGACTTTCTTCCAAATTACGTTGACTTCGATGTCTTTGACAACGCCTTTATGATAACTACTTCACTTTGTTTTATTTTCCGATGTCTATAACAATTTTCACATCAAGTTTTCTTAAATATTAGTGTATTTTCCTCATAAGCATCACTTTATATAAAGTATCAATGCCCTTTAAGGAGAATCGTTTCAATCCTGTATTATTTCGATGTCTTTAATATATTTAGCGTCGGTTTTTTTCACACATTTGTAGTGTCAGACTGTTATGAGCATCGTTTTCTACATATTTGTGATGCCTTTCAGAAAGAACCACTTCACTAATGATAAATTTTCTGATGTCTTAAGAAGTAAAAACAACAATTTCATGTTATAACCTGATGTTTAGTTATAGTTATGACATGAGTTAAATCTAAGTTGTTGATGTATCATAGCGTTTATAACTTATACCCTAGCCAAACCCTAGCCCCTTTCTCCCAAAAAATACTCTTAGAGCCTTTTCCACTTTGAGGGGGGAGGAAGCCATTATTCTTCCCCCATCTCCCCTCTTCTCTTCCTCCTTTCACCTCTTCCCCCATTTTCAGAGACAAAGGGTTTTCCCTATTTGTCTTAGTTTTGTTATGATTTTCATCCAACCATTATAGGCGGCTGCGGCTCAGTGTCGGATCTTCACCTGTATTTCGGCGTCAGATCTCCACCACCATCTTTTTTGCAATTTCTTTATGTTTGGAATAAGTTGCAGAGACTCTTTGGGTTCTCTGTGTAGTTTTCACCTCTCCTTTTGTGAGAGTTTTTCATCTCTCCTTTGTGAGAGCTTTTCATCTCTCCTTTGTGAGAGCTTTTCATCTCTCCTTTGTGAGAGTTTTATTTGTATTGTTATGGCTTGGTTTTTTCAAGCTTTATCTCTTTTTTATTATTTTAAGTTTGCAATCTTAGTTGGGATGTCTATGCCAGAATTTCTTCGATCCTACCTGATCGTTAGTGGAGACACGCCATATTGTCTTAATTTTGATATTAGACCGCTCCGTTATTGTAATGGCCCTTTTGTGGCTAGTTTGTATTGATCCTTTGTGACTAGTGGCTTTTTTGGCTGAATTATGAATGCAATCATAGAATTTCTCAACCAAAAAAAAAAAGGCATTAATTATTTAAAAAAAATTAAAAAATTAAAAAGGAAGGGCGCTAAAAAATCCGGCCAAAAAAAATTAGTATAGGCATCACTAATTTGGTGCAATGATACTACATATATGGCATAAAAGGCATCATTAGTTTGAAGTGACGATGTCTTATAAACACATTATACCATGTTTTTTCAGTGTCTGATGTCTAATTCGATAACGGCATCGGTTTTTTGTTTTCCCTATGCCTATACAGTGTAGATCTATTAGCAAATTTGTAGTAGAGACAGGTAATCAAAGTATCTAGTAAATGTCTTAAGAATTCACCCTGTCGAGGTTAATTAGATGCTAGAATCCACCTAGAGGTGTTTTAGCCAAACGAAAAGGAATTTTTATTAATATATATATCTACAAACAACAAATTCAAAAGCATATAAAGAAATACAATTAAGTTGAATTATTAAGTAAAAGAAAAATAGGAATAAAACATAATTATATGTACAAGGAGTGAGCTAGCTCAAGGGCATTTGGGGCCTCCTCTCTTGGTCTTCCAGTTGTTATAGCAAGGACAGAATTGCTTGTTCCCGTAGGTGCCTGGAGGCACGCACAAGCACTTAGCGCAGCACTTTTGACAGAAAAACAAACATGGCTTCTTGTATTGTGTGTTTGAGCATCTTGTAGAGCAACGCGGACCACACTCTGTGCAATATCATGTTAAACTTCTATCAACCTTTTCTTTTCTTTTTTTCCTTTTTGGTTAAATAAAACAATTGATCTATAAAAAAAAAAATTATATGGCTGATTAGGATCTTTACCTTGAGGTTGAAGGCTGCCTTCAGTAATTCCACTCTGAATTTTTCAAGAAAAAAGAGGTAATTAAATTAAATATCAGAACAGACAAAAACATATCAAAAATTGAAGCAGAAAATGGCAGTAGATATATAATTTACCATCGTGTGGTTATTACTGCCTTGGGGCTGTGGTGCTGGAGCCTCAGCAATGGTAGTAGCCTGCAACATAAATTTTTACGAAATTCGCAAATGAATAAATCAGATAGAGGTGGGGAGAAATTTCAGAATGTTTTTAAGTTCTGATGGGATAGACTTGCATGCACTCAATAATACCATTGAATAACACAATCTTATTGTTTTAATTTTCTTTTAAATACTCCTACTGCAATTATATATCTCTGCTTCAAAGTACAACATGCAAATAGTTCAACAGTTCAATGAGAGACATGAATTTTCATAGGGTGATTAGGAATGCAGGCATGCATAATATATACAGATGAAAATGAACATGTATATAAGGGAGAGGGTGGCAGAGAGAGAGAGAGAGAGAGATCAAAAGATTAATTGATTGCTTACATGGTTCTCTACTATTAAGAAATGAAGCATCACAAGGCAGAGCATCACAATCCTTAAAGTCCTTTCCATTGCCATTATTGCCTACTGTATATATCAGAAAAGAGAAGTGCTGGCTATAATGACTCAAGAAGCAAATTGAGAGAGAGAGAGAGAGAGAGAGAGAGAGAGAGAGTTATGTGTTTTCTTGAAGTGTGGTGTTAGGACTAAATAGGACTATTTATATACAGGATTGTTAAATTTGCATCTCTCTAACTGATAGATTTAGCTAGAGAATTCTATGGATGTAAACATTGAAAGGTATATGGTGTGACATACTGCCATGCCATGTAAGTTAGTCTAGAGACCAAATCACATTTTTGTCCTCGTAGTTTGGCCCAAACTACAGAATTTTGTTGTTTTCACCATGTAGTTACTAAATACTGTGGCAGATGTAGCAGCAACTATGGAGGCGAAAAGACAAAATAAATTGTCTTTGAATTTATGACCTAGTCACATGTGATGAGAAGTTGAGAACCATATTTGCAAGCAGCAATTATAGCATTATGGATGTCACAATTTTGCTAGTATATGCTAGTATTAAAAAACAAAGTTTAAAATGGACCTAAATTTGAATCAATCAAACACTTTCTCGTTATTCAGAATAACAAAGTGTTTGTAGTTCAAGTGGTTAAGAGCAGTTATCCTTGCACCTGAAATCCTGTGTTCAAACCCCCTTCTCCAATATCATTTGTATAAAGAAAGAAAAAAATTCGGTGTCTAATACAATACAATCCAAGTAAAGGAAGATGAAAATTGACATGACCTGAATTGGGATAGGATAGGGATTTGTATATATTCTTTCTTTCGATTCTCTTGCATGTGAAATAATGGTAATGTGAAAGCGATCGCATACCACCTCCCACAAGACACATGTACATTCACATGACCCTGTTACTGTTGGGTTTCTAATGCCCAACAAATGTACTACTAAAGCACAAAAATTATAATGTTTTTTAGAGCTTGGGAACCATACAATCACTTATCTGCTGTCTGTCCTCATAGGGAAACCATTACCAGTGTAAGAGCCCTTTCTTTTGCTCTCTTTCTCAACTCAATGCCCGTGACCAATTTTGTATTTGCTTCAATTTTCTTTTCTGTATTCTTGGGAGAGAGAGAGAGAGAGATGGTGTTGAGATGATGAGCAGTTGGCTGGTTGGTTATGTTAGTTTGGTCTCGTGAATCATTGTTGTTGCTTAGGCAAGAATCGAAGGCAGCACACGAAAAAAACCAAAAAATGTTGCCAGGTGTTGCATTGTGGCTTCCCAGTTGCCTTGGGCCTTGGATCGGTTTGTTCTCCACCATTGCAGACTTGTAGCCATTGTTTATTGTTTTCTTTACATGCTGTTTTTAAATTTTTTTTCTCTCTGAAAATTTGAATCTGCAAGCATGAAGCTTCACCAAAAAAAAATTTATGGATTTGACAAGAGAAAAGAAATTGATACGAAAAAAAAACACAACTCGCCAATAACCAAAGGAGGGATAGTGGAGCGTCCATGGATAGTGTAGGTGGAGTGCCAGTAGAGAAGGTGAGAGGAGATGGTGGTGGAAGGAAGGAGATCTTTTTTTATTATTAATAAATAATTTAAAAAGTACAAATAATTTAAATTGATGTAATTGTCCACTTCATCTACTAATTTTAATTAATGTGATTGTCCACTTAAGTTGCCACACAAAGTGATATGTATAAAAATGCGGTGAGAGTTGCTTTACCCTTTTTTTAAAGGAAAAAGGAGACCAAAATTTGAAAAGAAAAAAAAATTTTGACCCAACAAAAATCTCTAAATCTATGCAAAGTTGGAACACTAACACTATTAATGTGCGATATTTGCAAATAATTAGTTGAAAACAAAAAAACAACACAGTAAAGTGAGGCCAATCAAAACGTTTAAAAAATTCAAAATTTAACATTTAACAGGTTAAGCTTGATAAGGTAATTTACATAGTTGGATTCCAGTCATCGAATTTTTGTCAGGAAAAAATAAAAGGATAGGTTGTAAGTAAGAAAAAATTAGTTTGAAGAGGGAAAGTTAAATTTTCTACAATCCTAAATCGAGGAAGCCAGCCCCACAGTGTATGAGTACGTTTGACACTAGCAGTAACAAGTTTATCTGTTGTGATCGCCATACTTTATGTACTTGTTTAAGAACTTTGCCAGTGAAATAAAGGGGGTAATAGTATGGATATGCTCTGGATAAAGTTTACAATATTGTTGTTGGATAAAGTTTACAATATTGTTTTGAATCAATTATTGTATGTGCATATGAGTAAACGCTCGAGGATTCAAAAATTTTTTAGGGAAGGGGCAACATTTAAAAGGCTAAAAGTATGTGAGGGAAATCCAAGTGTAAGGAGTTCATGAACCTATCTACATTAGTCGACATTGAAGAGAGAAACCTTGAATAAATAAATATGAAATTTGTATAAAACAAAATTAAATTATAAGTTGAGAAACTAAGAAAGGACATATGACAAATAAAGGGATTAAAGCTTATGGATATATATTAAATAGAGATACACCATTAAGGAAATTTTGGGAGACAACAAGTTTATATGAAGCATAAATCAAATTGAATATTACAAAGTCTCTCTCAGATATTTAATCGAACGCATAGTGGGCACCAACAAAAGGGGCAAATTTCATCCACCCCAAAAGATTTTCCGAAGATAAAAGATGCAACTGCGCCTCCTTACGTAATAAGGAACTTCAATTCATATGCTACTAAACTGTGAAGCCAATATGGCAAGCATTGAATAGGTACAATAAATACAAAAATTTGAGACCAAAGTAACTTAGGAAGACAAGGTGGATCGTTTAGATATAATCTGAACAGCCAAAATAGCTTTTTACACTCTTTTAAAATTCACATTACTTGGTTAAATTTGGCAGGCTTCATTAGTAAATTATTGACTATATGTTTTGGAAAAATAAAATGATAAATAGACGTCTGTAAACTCCAATTATTTTTATTTTTTAAAAAAATAGAAGAAGTAGGAATTGTTCAATATATGATATGTGTATATGTAAACATGTGTTGGCTTATAAGTGTAATAGAAAATAAGATAGTACTTAGCTGATACGGAAACCAAACCAGAAATTAAATGGCATGTGTTTACTTATCAGAAATGAAAGATGAATCGAGGAACTTAGATAGGATAATTAAGGAATAAGAAGCGGATCAACTATTCTCCCCTAGTTGATCCTATTCCGGATTTTAAGGGTATTCGATTAAGCATTTTAATTTGAAATCCACATAATTTTTATTCATTATGTGTTGGTAAACGCATGAGAAGTCATGAATTAGAATCATTCTAATACCCATATGTAAACAAGGGAGAAATAAGAATTAGAATTATTCTAATACCCATTCTTAATAAGTAAATATAATGTAATAGTATCTCATCTCTCTCGCATGACTTGACTCTCTCTTAATTAACTTATCTTCTCTTTCATAATACTCATGTATTGGTGACAACTTTATTGGTAATTTTTTTTTTTTTTTTTGTTTTTCACAAAACACAAATGCAAATGAAAACCAGCAGCTAGAAACTTCACCCAATACCCTCTCCAAATTCAAGTCCATTCAGCCCAATGCTCTTAAGCAACCCGCATCCAAGCCCGCTCAGACCAAAACAAAAATAAAAGAAAGGTCACCCCAAAATCCCTCCCTCCCTACGATTTGCAGCCGCTCCCATCACCTCTCCCCCAGTCCTCACCATCTGCCACAGCCAGTGGCCGCTGCTGCCACTTCCACCTTTGTAAGTTCTTTTTTCTTCTTCTAAACAATTCTCCGAAATTCTTCCTATTTCCTTCGAAATTCTTATTTTCTTCTTTATCTTCTTCGTTCAATTGAATTTTTTTCCTGCTTCTTTCCTATTTAGGGATTTAGGGTTCTTATAAAGAAGAAACAAAAAATGTGTTTTTTGGATTTTGACATTACAGACTTGTGTGGTGGGAATATATGGGAAGATGATTTGCTTATATTGGTTGTGTTTTGATATTCAATAGCAAGGAATGGGTAGCGTAACTGGATTTTGAAGTTTTTGAACTTGACTATTGAATGACTGCTATTACTCTGTATTTGTAAATTGTAAATAGCTTCTGAAAAGTGAAAACTATAGAGACGAGTGGTCATTGAATTGGTTCTTGTTGATTAGATGAATTAATTGTTGTATCAAAACGATATTTTCGAACAGGAAATGAGTAGTGTGGGGATGTTGGCAAGAGTTCGTAATAATGGTAACATGATAGATGTACCATCAATTTTCTATTTCGATCATTATTTTTTAATGTATATCATGTTAATATACATTAAAAAAATACAGAGTAATAGCAGTCATTCAATAGTCAAGTTCAAAAACTTCAAAACCTAGTTTTCTATTTCAATTATTATTTTTTAATGTATATTATGTTAATTGACTTATGTATTGTACCATATCGTATCAGCAAACCTGAACTTGAACCCGTGCAACATTTGTTCCTAATCTCTATGTTTTCCAGTTATGAAATTACTTTAATCTCAGGTACTTGGCTATGATTCAAAATAAAAGCGCCATGCCTGCTGGGTGTAGTTCTGTGAATTCCAGAGTATGTAAGCCATCAAATACTGGTGGTTTTGTCTTGTCGTGCATTCCTCGTTTTCAAACTGGGGTGGCTTCTCCATGCGTCAGTTCATGGAGAGCTCATCAGGACGGTAAGTCTTGGTTGATTGTGTTTCACAAAAACTCCACCTATTATGTACCACACAAACACACATCAGCTCAAATAGACTTTTTCATGTCATTATCAACCCATAGGGTGAGCTTAGTATTTGTTTTCATTCAATGTTATCTTCATTTTAGCTATGCCACTTCTGCACCATTGTACTGTATCAAGCCCATTTTTAAGCGGGGATCAAGGTAGCCTGTTACGTACAATCCCCTTGTTGCCAAGCCGATGCAGAACTCGTATGGCCCCTCGCGCATCCAAGGATGTCCCATACAGTTTTCGGTTCCCTCCAATGACTAAGAAGCCAAAGTGGTGGTGGAGAACATTAGCATGCCTCCCCTATTTAATGCCCCTACATGAGACATGGATGTATGCTGAGACAGCCTATCATCTACACCCTTTCCTGGAAGACTTTGAATTCCTTACTTACCCATTCCTGGGGGCCATTGGGAGGTTGCCCAGCTGGTTCTTGATGGCATACTTTTTTGTTGCATATCTTGGAATAGTGAGGAGAAAGGAATGGCCGCATTTCTTCAGATTTCATGTGGTGATGGGCATGTTGTTGGAGATTGCCTTGCAGGTCATAGGGACTGTGAGCCGATGGATGCCACTTGCTGTCTACTGGGGTAAAGTTGGGATGCACTTCTGGACAGCCGTTGCATTTGCTTACCTATTTACAGTGTTGGAGTCCATACGCTGTGCTCTTGCTGGCATGTATGCAGATATCCCCTTCGTTTGTGATGCAGCATATATTCAAATTCCGTATGACTAATATGCGAAGGAGAAAGTATAAGAGAGAGAAGGGTTTCTTTTGCTTGCCTTCCTTCCCATCTATTTGGATTTTGTTGTATGAGATGATAACTTGTTAGCCGGAATAGTTTTCTTTTGTGTAAATGTTCTAATTGGGATCAGTTGGGTTTGTGTTGTAGCGGGTGTTTGCTTATTCCATTGTTAATCAGATTCAGAATTAGTGTTTTGTTGTTTCTCAATTTTCCAAGTAAATGATTCTTTGCTTATTCCATTGTTAACAATATTTATGTTATGAAAGAATATGAGGGGAAAAAATAGACTCGATTAGCCAAAGCTTAGTATTCGGATTCCATATTAGAATGCAAGAACCGCGTAGCATGCTTTCCGTCCAATTATTGTCTAAATTGCATTTTTTTATCCCCCCTATTTGGTTTCATTTTCAATCTTGTCACTATTATTCCCATTTTTGTGTGTGTTCAATCCCAACATAATCCTAATTTCTGTCAAATGCGAATAGAACACGTTGAACATTAATCCCAACATAATCCTTGTTTCTAGGCACTGTAGTTTGTAGGTTTTACCATTTTGGTCCCTATTGTTTCAGTTTTATCGATTTACCATGTATTTTTTTGGGTAAATATCACAAGGTGTCCCCATACTTGAAGGGTGAAATTAATCTCTGCTCGGTTTCAGCTTGTCCCTGGCCACAAAGCGCTTTCAACGGGTTTCGAACCCCTGCAACTGAAGCACCAGGTTTCTCGCCAGTTGGAGGTGACAATTTGCCAACCGCACCACACCTTGTGTTTAATTTACCATGTAGTTTTAAATCCTTCACAATAGAGCATGTTACAAATTATGTCCTATTTCTTCAAATTATGTCTAAAATAACTCTCTATGTCAGGGACACGTGCTTACTTTGTCACAAATTTGGATAAATTTTTTGGATGTGTCAATGATCAATGTAGTTGACATCTGTCGATTAATGGAGGAATTAGTGTATTGAAAGTCGTTTATCACCCCAGACAAGGCATGGTGTAGCCCATGCTTTGGCTAAATTTTGGTCGTGCTAGATGCAAGGACGGACTCACAGTGGGGTCACTGGGGCCAAACGACCTCATGGAAGCCATGGAAATAGGCTTGAAGGTCCACCTGAGCTAACTGTGCTTAGGAGGAAGCTGCACGCATGAGGAAGAAGAAGTAGCACAGCGTGTTTTTGTTTTTTTGTTTTTAAAGCACCCTTGGCAAAAACAACGTCGTTTTTGCCCATGCAATTTTTTTTTATAAAAAAAATAACCTTCCATATCCCTCCACTCTCCCACCCGACCCAGCCAATCTTCCCGCCCACCCCAAAAACCCTTAAACCCCATCTCCCAATTTCTATTATTATCTTTTCAAACCCTAACCCCAAGCTCCCCAATCCCCACCTGTTGTAGTGCCGTCGATGTATTGCCACTGTCGTCGGAGTTGTCCACTACATGTTGTGGCGCCACTATTATTGTGATATTTCTCATTTCAAGTAAGTTCTAAATCCTAATATCAAAATAAGGATGATGTATGCTGTTTTTAATTTAATGAAAATTAAATTTATAATTGTTTGGATGAAATTTATGATTTACATGTATTGGGTTGATTAATTGGATGAAGTTTTTGCTGATTTGTTGATTAGGTGGTTGTGGTTTTTTGCTTAATTGGCATAAGTTTGATTTACATATTGAAATCACTAAAAAACATACATTAAAAAAAATGACAAATTGAAATTATTCAAAGTATATTTGTCCCAGAAAGGAATAAAATTTAGAAGAGAAAAAATAGATAAGAAAAATAACCCTATAACCGTACGACGTTTGAATCTTAGGTCTGTCACTGACTAGAGGAAGCTCTTCGTATGAGAGAGGATGCACCGTTGCCGTGGTTAGCGCTATTATTAAAAAAGGACATGAACGGGGATGTTAATTGCTTTTATGGGTAGTGAAGAAATGTGGTTTTTTTTTTTCCCTTATCGACTTACCTGTTGACGAGTCATTACTTAGTTAGGATTTTGGTTCCTTATTTCATTAGAATTTTAGTTACTTACCAATTATTATTTAGTCCTATTGTAATAGAGATTTACTTCCTATTGTAATTTAGATATATTTCTTATTTTATTTAGGGCTAACACATCTTTGTACTTGTATAAATATCTCCATATTAGAGAAGAATAATAATATGAATGAATTTGAGCATATCTGAATATTTGCCCTCTTTTGTTCGACATTACCCTCATAAGTTTTTTAAGATAAAGTGTTAATGAGGTTACTTTTATGCTCCTCAAGTTTTATTATCACACCCGTTTGGTTGTATCCTGAGACCTAAAGCATCTTTCTAATAAATAAGTAAATAAATCACCAGAAACACAAGAATCCAAAGCGACTTTTTGCAACTATGTAATTAGGCCAAATCATAATGAAGTTGCTACAACAATTATAAAAATACTAAACGAGTATAATTTATGGTGACATCTTAAATTTATAATTAGATTAGTGATAATGATGGGAGGAGGGCATGATTGAGGTGTACACCGTTTTGCTTGGCAGGATATGTCTCGTGTCATTCTCATACGATCATATCCGCTATCTTTACCTAACCGACCCGCAAGTTTACAACCCACACCCCATGTGCCATACGCGCATTATCTGGAAGCGGAGAAAACCAGAACGAGCCTTGGCCCCACCAAAAAAACGGCACGTCATCACTTTCACAAAATGATATCAGCCGTTGATAAAATATGCATATCTCCTGGCCATCGATTAGGTGCTTTGTATTGGAAAAGTCTAATATGGCTCACATGAACGGGTCCCACTTCCACTCCTGCATTTCAATTATTAATTAATTTAAGTCATTAAACAAGTCATTATACAATAATCGGGGGTGTTACGACTCAAAATACAAGTTTCTAGAGCTTTTGATGATGAGTGAGAGGGTGCAATCTTGACCCTTCAAGATTGTGTTGCGTAGGCCCCATTTTGCACCAACGGTTGTGATTGGATTGTCATAACCATGACGATGGACCGCCGACACATGAGAGATTTACCTCTTTTGTCTTTCTCAATGAAGGCATTGTGCCAGCCGAGGGACCAAAAGGATATATCAAACATGCAGGCCAACAAGACTCGTATCATCACATCCACTAAAAAATTCGACCCAAAAAAAAAAAGGTGAAAAATATCAAGACCCAAGAGCATATGGAAAAATAGAACCAAAAACTTCTATTGTTGAAAAATTCTCATCCAAGTGCTAACTCATCGACTCCCTATTTGTTGGAGTCTTCGTATATTTGTTCAAGATATTTAGAAGCTGCTTTAAAATTTTAATTACTTTTCCTTGCGTCATGTTTATCGAGAAATAAATTAGTGAGTGATATTCTTGCAAAATATGGACATACTTATACGAATCCTTATATTTGGCTAGGTCAATTTCATGAAGAAGTTTTACATAGACTGCAATTTGATAGGTATTTTATAAGGATCCCTCAAGGACCTTATTTGTACAGTTTTGTTTGTTTGAAAAAAATAAACATGGAGGTACCAAAAATATAGGCATATTTGCAAATTGTTTTAATAAGAAAAACAAAAACAAGAGAAAACAAGTAAGAGCATCTCTAAAGGATTTGATATGGGCTCTTCAATTCTTATCATTTTATGTTTTTAGGGCAATTTGAAGTACCATGTTATAATCAATAAATTTAGCCGAACAAAATTCTTACCCAACTAAATTTCTGGTTTTCATTTTACATAAATTATGGTTCCCTGAATTTGGTTTTCCCTATTGAGTCAAGTTTAAATTATTAATTTATAATTTTCTATGAGAACAAAATTAACCAAATATCACTAAACTAAATTATCGCTCCCCTAATCTAAATAACAACTTGAAATTCCTAAAGTTAATGATTTAAATTAAAGATATATTTTAATTTGCCTTTTAATGATGAGTAGTCCATGTACTATTTCAATCAAATAATTTTCGTCTCGATTCTTTCAATTCAATCAATGTCATCCTATCCTCTTATGACGCGCATAAACTATCATGTTGGACATCAATTTAGTCTAACTCTGCGCCAAAATTGATCACATGTGAGGCGCATAATCCACTTCTTAAGAACAAACTTATCTGAATACTCTCATTGGCGACTATTTATATTGATTACATGTCTCAAACGTAATCTCTTTTTACGAAATTTACATAAAATATAACGTTGATGTTCAACATAAGAATATAAGAGGGATATTGGTCGACTTGAAACAAAAATGACATGTTTAAAATAGTACATGAGTACTTCAACCCCAAAAAAAAAAACATGGGTAGAAAACCTTCAAATTTTATTAACTTGGTACTAAACATGATTTGGAATACCGAATTGGCGCAGGCAACAAACCAAAAAAGGGACACACATTTTGCACGATGGATTTTGTGGCAACGTGGCGTAGTCGTGTTGGTCTTGAGTTCTGACCAATCCAGTCAAAGTCAATGAACAACAGCTAGTTACCGTGTGACAACGATCAGGCGATGAACGGCTGAAAACAGTTGTAGCCGCTCCAAAATCAGCAGTCCGTACAGTACAAACCAGTGGGCTAGCTCGGTACACCCGAACCTTAGGTTCGTAACTCCCAATACAGAGGCTCGGATTTCCGTCTCTATATAAACCGCCCTCCCCCTCTCCCTCGCTCTCACACGTATTTCTTGGGTCAATCCCTTCACCTCAAATTTCGCACGCAGATATTTTCTTCTTCTTCGCTCAAAGCTTCGCAGAGGTAATGAAAACAAGTTCTCTAGTTTTCTTCTTGATAAATTTTATCGCTTGCTTTTTTGTTAATTAGTGGATCTCTTGGTTTACGAACATGCTTTCACTTCGTGTTTGGTTGCTGAGAAAACGAAAAATGGAATCTTGAACGATAGAAAACTAGGTTTTGGTGGCGGAACGAAATTAAGGCCAGAAGGTTCAAGTGATTATGTAAAAGATGCTGTTGAGTGAATGATTTAGCTGTATAAGGGTTTGGTTTGTCTTTACCTTTTCTGATTGGTAGATCTGGTTGTGTTTGGTTGTTCAGAAAGCACAAAATTGGTGAAGGAAATTGAAGATTTGAAAGTCGGATTTTTTAATCTATTTGATCTACAGCTTTTGATGACTATGATCTTTGAAGAACTTTTTCGTATTTAATTTTAAAGATTAAATATTTTTTAAAAATTTTTGTAATTGGATGAGCTTTTTGGTTTATGTAATTATCCATTTCATATAGAAATGTTTAGATTCTAGTCAGTGTTTCTAGATTTTCAAAACTTTTGGTGGGAAATTTATTAGATTTATATCAAATCAACAATTCTAATGATTTTCAAAGGGACACCATAATGGTTTAAGCCATCAGTTTCGCAAGGCTGATCTGGATTTAAACCATGGTGGTGTTGGAGATTTTTAATAATTGAGTACGCAAACAAGTGCATTGACCAGAAACAGGTTGATCTTATGAATTGCATTTGCTGTCTTCAATTTGACATGTACTTGTATGGAACATAGAAATCCGAAGCCTAAGAGAAGATTTAGTATCTCATTTACTGCATTTTCCCTTTGCAGTTGAATTGCACTGTGGCCAAAGATGGCACTGGTTTCAGGAGGATCAACGTTGAACCCGAATGCCCCACTCTTTATCCCTGCTGCTCTTAAGCAGGTGGAGGATTTCTCCCCTGAATGGTGGCAACTGGTTACCACTTCCACATGGTACCACGACTACTGGCTCAGTCAACAGGGTGAGGATGGCTTTTATGATAATGCCCAGGGTGACGTTGACAATGTCGCAGATTTGCTTCCAGAGACCTTTGATCTCGATGCTGGTGAGGACTTCTCCAGTTTAGAAGCTCAGTTTGAGGAGTTTCTTCAATTGTCTCAGACTGAAAGTAAAAATGGTATGAACAACTACTCCAAGAGAATGTAGATTATTGGCAATTGGGATGTAAAAATTTGATGCAGTTTCCGAAATGCTGTTAGACTGTTGGACTCAAATTTTCTTTTGGAACAACAGGGTTGGAAACAAGTACTGCGGTCTTGAAGAATTTGAAATCACTGGAAGACAAACGTTCCCCAGTGGAGCCAAGGAGGTATGCTGAGAAGCCTGCCAAGCATGTGAGCCCGAAATGCAGCCCCCGCTTCATCCAGCAGCCCCGTTGAAAGCAGCTAGCTTGTAGTGGCTTCTTCCGTAGTTTAGCCAATGGCAAAACCTAAGTAATTTGTAGTTTTTCCGCTCTCTGTAATTTCTGTATAGAGCAAGGTTGAAACACTTGCTTCCATCCTTGTTCATTCCGATGCGCTTTCTGTTCAGTTTACCAAAAATACCCTTTGGGTACGAAACTTGTAAAAAAAAAAAAAAAAGGTTTAACAGCAGAAGTAAAAAGAGAAAATTTTATATTTCTTGATGTGTATCATATTTAAGTTTTGGCAATTGTTAAGCTTATTTAGCAAGCTTGAGCAACTTTTAAGTTTTAACATGTTTAGGAGTTTCCCGCTAATGGGTTTTTGGACAACGGTTTTTACTAGCATTTTTTGAAGTTTAATTAAGCATTTTAATTCTGTAATTAGACCCATAATTTGTTCATCATACTCCACCAAAGAAATTTTTTTCATCAAATTTTGTTTTCATCCCTCAACAAATTGTGCCACATTTAATTTAATTTCTCTCAAATTAAAAAAAATAAAAATAAGAAACACCAATCATATTCCCCTTCTACATTAGTTTGGGAAAATCTTCTCCTAAAAGAAGCAATTCAGTCATCACCAACTTCCTTAGGTCATCTAAAATCTTGGCTTAAAAGAATGATTCAGTATAATTTGCAACCCCTTCAACCAATCATCTCAGAAGTAACTAAAGTAAGTGATTTTATTTTTCCGATTGGGAATTGGAATGTTGATTTACTAAATTTGTGTTTTCATGAGGAAGATGTTAAGGCTATTACATCTAATCCCTTTGAGTGTTAATTATCACAAAGATCGATGGATGTGGCATTATACTACTAATGGAATTTATTCTTTGAAAAGTGGATATAGGCTGGAGATATCAAAGAAAAAGGATTGCAGTGGGGCTGTTGGATCTTCTTTGGAACCAAGAGTTCAAAATGCTTTCTGGAGGAAAGTTTGGTCCCAAGAGGTACCACAAAAAATCTTATATTTTAATTGGAGAGCTATTAAGAATTATCTTCCTTGTAGATCTAATCTGTTGAAAAGGAAAATAATTTCTGAGGACTCTTGCCCCATATGTAATGTGAATTCTGAGAGTGTAATTCATGCTTTGTGGAGTTGTCCTAATGCCCAAAAAGTTTGGAAAAAAGTGCTGTTCAAGGAGGTTTTCACAGGGCTAAACTTTTCCAACTATGGGGATTTGTTTGAAATTGCCACTATGTATCTTTCGAAGTATGAAATGTGATTGTTTTTATATATCTGCTGGAGTTTATGGCAAAACAGAAATAAAACTGTTATTGAAGGTCGTTCTTGTGCACAAGATGTGATTTTTAACAGAGCCCATCACTTGGCTGGTGAATATGGAAGTCTTGTAAAAGGGGAACCTAATTTAATTGTAGAGAAACCAACCAAATGGTCTCCTCCTCCGGCTGGTAAATATAAACTGAATGTTGATGCTGCTTTTATTCCTGAAACAGGTGTGGGTGGAATTGACGTTGTTGTTAGAAATGACAAAGGGGAAGTGATGGCGGCTATGGCCCTTCCTCTTGCCAGTGCCACCTCATCTAAACATGCGGAGATCATGGCGTTTCTTTTCGAGATGAAATTTGCTTGGGATGCTGGCTTTTCTTCCATTTTAATTGAATCTGATTCACAAGGGGTGGTAAATGATGTAAAGAAGGACGAGGAAGAGTCATGGGCATCAGATGGGCATCTTATTGATGATATTAAGAGGAGTTTGCAACACTTTGAAGATGTTATTATCTCCTTTAGTCCAAGAGGGGGTAACCAAGTAGCTCATTTTCTAGCAAAGCATGCTCTTAATTGTAATACTATGGTAACTTGGATTGAAGAGGTTCCTTTCTGGCTGGAATCAATTGTAAACGATGACATGGTTGTATCCTCTTAATTGTTATCAATGAGTTCTTTTTTCGCAAAAAATAAAAAAATAAAAAAATAAAAAAATAAAATCCTAAACCAGGAAACAGTATTCATGATTTATATAATCCCACCAACATACTTAACGCTAAGGTTTACTCAAAACAATGTCAGCATACAATCATTTTTCCTTCGATTAAACTAGAGGAACTGTTCCTTTAAACTGCGACTCGCTTCTCAGAGCTACAAGATTGACCATGTTTCCAGCGGCAAATGATGCAGAGCAAGCATGCTTATCTTCTCTTCAAATGGACGCCTCTGAAAGGAAATCTGTACTCTCCATTTCGAGCTTTTTCCTTTGAGCTTCAAGTTTGCTTTGGTTTCCAATGGCCTCGGATATTGCTTTCGGTAGCCAAAACCCAGGTCTCTCAAGAGATCGTGCTCGATCAAGAACTAGTGGTTCTCTCAAAGTGATTTCAATGCCATCATATGCCCACAATGCCAAGGTTGCTTCCCCTTTGAGACCTATAGAAAACCAACCTAAACCAGCTATCGCAATATCAACGCTGTTTACATCCCAACTTGCTCCGGACACTTTGATTTCCCTCTCTTCCCATGTGCCCATCTCAAAAGCACGGTCGGCACCAATTGGAGGCTGCAAAAGTATAAGCCGTGTACGGTCAGTAAAAAGTACACTTAACCAAAGGAGCCCTTTCATGTTATTTCTTGAAATATTCAAAGGGGAAAAGAAACTAATTAATGAAGATTGGGGGCAACTAAACATAGTACTAACAGTGTCCTTCAATTGATGGTTATCAATTTGAGTAACCAAAAAAATTACATATATAATAATGATTATCAATCAATTGGAAGGATGCCAAGGATGCTACCGTTCATTTGACCTTTCCATGATAGTAAAGTGCCTTTGAGTTTGAAGACTAATCAAACATTAACATAGCTTACTTTAGTGCAAAGCATGTCACAAATGCAGACACAAGAACCTTTCAAGACAACATTTGCTACAGTAGATCATAAAAATGATACTATGTTACAAGAAAAACCATTTCAAAACAAACTGCAAATAGGTATTGCAGGTCTCTTCTGCTCCAAATTATGCTGCAATCTCAACGCTACTTCAAAACTGTTAGCGTTTGTATTATTCAAGCTAGGTTTTCTTCTGTATTTTGGTTGTTAGAGAGAAGAGAAGAAAAAAATGGAGCAGACTTGCATAACCACTCTGCTTGCTCTCGAAATCAGTGAGCTAAGCAGTTTGTATATTCCTTTCTCTAACCGAATGAGCTCACACGGCATGTACTACATGACCATTAGCTCTTAGCTGGATTCACACACAATTCAGTGAATCTCAGCCATTCATTCAAAACAATCCTAGCTCTTGGCTATTCTACTCTTTACTGAATTTAAGCCTTACACTTGTCATTCTCTAGGACTAAGTGAATACACAACTTTGCACTCTAGGCTTAAATGAAATCAGACTCACTACTTACAATTCTACACTCCCCTTTAAGTGTTGAGCTGATTTCACACCAAGCTTGTCTCTGAGGTAGCAGAATCGATCCTTAGCCAATGACTTTGTAAAGATGTCTGCCAGCTGCTCATTTGTAGGGCAGTAAATCAAGTTAATGATTCCTTCTTGCAAGGCATTCTTAATGAAGTGATACCTTCGATCAATGTGCTTAGTTTTCTGGTGAAACACAGGGTTCTTTGTGATAGCAATAGCAGCTGTGTTGTCACAATGTAGTGGTGTAGCTTCAGCCTGAAATTCACCAAAGTCTTCCAAGACAAACCTGAGCCAAATTGCCTGTGTAGTTGCTTCTGAAGCACTAATGTATTCTGCCTCTGCTGTAGAAAGAGCAACACAGTTTTGTTTGACTGATGCCCAAGCAAAAACACCACTGCCAAAAGAGAAAGCATACCCTGAAGTGCTCTTACTGTCATCCACTGAGCCACTCCAGTCACTGTCACAGTAGCCAATTAACATTGCATTCCTTCCTTTCACATACTCCAATCCATAATCAAGTGTTCCCTGAATATATCGGAGAACTCTCTTAGCAGTCCCATAATGCTTATTAGTAGGACAATGCATAAATCTAGCAAGTAGACTAGATGCATACATTATATCGGGTCTTGTAGCTGTGAGGTATAGCAAGCTTCCCACAATCTTCCTATATTGCTCTTCATTTGCTGGACCACTTCCATCTTCTTTGCTTAGCTTCTCTGTTGTAACCAACGGTATAGAGACAGGTTTGCATTCATGTAGACCAAATCTGTTCAACAAGGATGCTGCATATTTCTTTGGTGAAGAAAAATGCTAGTGTGAGTTTGAATGACTCCCATTCCCAAAAAATGATGCAAGAGTCCCAAGTCTGTCATCACATATTTCACCATCATATCTTGCTTGAACTCCTCTAACATTGATTTAGAACTCCCTGTATAAACAATGTCATCCACATAGATGGACACTATTAGAATTTCTCCCCCTCCTCTGGTTTTGGTATAGAGGGTGGCCTCACTTTGACTCTTGGCAAAACCACATTGGGCAAAGTAGGTGTCAATCTCACCATACCAAGCTCTTTGTGCCTGTTTTAGGCCATAGAGAGCTTTCTTGAGTTTGTACACCTTATCTTCACTCCCCTTGACCAAGAACCCATCCGGTTGATCCACATACACCTCTTCTTCCAAAACACCATTTAGAAAGGCAGATTTGACATCTAGTTGATACAGTTTCCAGTCCTTTTGTGCTGCCAAGGCAACTAGGGTGCGGATTGTATCAAGTCTAGCCACTGGTGCAAATGTCTCATTGTAGTCAACACCTGGTTTCTGAGCATATCCTTTGGCAACCAGCCGTGCCTTGTTCTTCTGGACTGAACCATCAAGGTTCAGCTTGGTCTTGAACACCCACTTAACCCCAATTATAGGTTTAGCTGCTGGTCTGTCCACCAGCTCCCATGTTGCATTTTTTTCAATCATGGAAAGTTCATCCTTCATTGCCTTCATCCAAGATTCATCTTTTGCAGCTTCATCATATTTTTCTGGTTCCATAATGCAAAGGTTGCATTGAGCTAGAACATCATCCAGATTTCTCCATTTTAATGGAGTATGATCAAAGGCTTGAGTATTTCTCATGCTGCTGCTTATCTCACTTGTGCTTGGGGATGGAAAGTGGTCAAGACTTCTAGGAGGTGTTACTTGGGAAGAATCAATAGGCAGATCAGATGGTCCTTCATGAAAGAAAACACTTTCTTGTGTATTAGACATTTGTTTCCAATCCCAAACTGCATTCTCATCAAAAACAACATCCCTTGAGAGTAGAATCTTCTTAGTAGCAGGATCATATACTCTATAACCCTTTTCACAGATTGCATATCCCACAAGAATGCCCTTGGTGCTTTTTGAATCTAACTTCTGCCTTACTTCACTTGGTATGTGTACATAACACACACTACCAAATATTTTTAGATGAGCCAAACCTGGTTTTCTCCCACTATATGCCTCAAATGGTGTCTTATCTCCAAGTGCTCTAGTAGGACACCTGTTCAGCAAGTAAACAGCTGTATGGACAGCTTCTGCCCATAGAAAGTAAGGCAATCCTTTCTCATGGAGCATAGCCTTTGCCATTTCCACCACGGTTCTATTTTTCCTTTCCACCACTCCATTTTGTTGTGGAGTATAGGCCATAGAGAGTTGTCTTTGAATCCCTTCAACTTCACATAACTTGTTGAATTCACTAGATGTGAACTCTCCTCCTCTGTCACTTCTCAAACATTTCACCTTGAAACCACTTTGCAACTCTACCATTGACTTGAATTTACGAAAACAATTCAATGCATCAGATTTGTATTTGAGAAAGTAAACCCATACCATTCTTGTACAATCATCTATAAGTAGCATAAAGTACTTGTTGCCAGCAATGGATTCATTTTGCATGGGTCCACACAAATCCACATGAACTAGTTCAAATGGATTGCTTGCTCTCCATGCTTGGTTCTTTGGAAACCATTCTCGGTGCTGTTTTCCAAACTGACATCCATCACAAACTCCATCAACTTTTTCCATGAATGGCAGTCCATGCACCATATCCTTCTCTTTGAGTTGATTTAGACCTTTTAGGTGCAGGTGACCCAACCTTTTGTGCCACATCCATGTAGAATTGGATACACTTGCCTTTAGTGCAATATGATCATTAGAGAGCAATGCCAAGGGATAACACCTATTCCTTTTCATTTCCACTTTGATTACAAGGCACTCTAGTGAAGGACCTTCAAAGATGCTGCACAGTTTTCCTCCAAATACTAGATAGTAACCGTGTTCATCCATTTGTCCCACACTTAGTAAATTCTCTTTCAATCCGGGAAGATACATCACTTCCTTGATATATTTTCTGCCTTTGGTAGTGTCAATTGCCAATGTGCCCATTCCAGCTACATTCACAAGCTCACCATTTGGCATTTGCACCTTGCCTACCACATTTGTTCTAATATCTGTCAGCAAACTCCCATTTCCAGTCATGTGGTTGCTACACCCACTGTCTATATACCATTCTCCAGTGGTATTTGTGGCAGCAATAGTACTATTAGCATAAAATAGATTTCCAGTCACTTCCACCTGATTTGCACAGTTTGCTTTCTGCACATTTCTGCTTGCAGTGCACTCCCTAGCCAAATGTCCAAATTTATCACAATTGTAACACTTAGGCTTTCCCTTGTATCTACATTCACCATAATGGAATTTAGAACACACCTTGCACTGTGGTTTTGAACCTTCTTGACCCACTGTTGTTGATGAATTCTGTGCAAAGTTGGTGTGTTGAGGCTTGGAATTTGATTCCCATGGCTTGCCTTTCGAATTCCAATTTTTCTGAGACTTAAACTGACCAGCTTGATATCCTCCCTTGTTCTGGTTTTTGGAATTCACAGAAAAGGAGGCAAATGCCTTCTCTGCTGTATCAGAATTATTTATGCAACTCAAATCTTTGCTCCTGACTTTTTAGAATTGCAATAACTTCCTGTAAATCCACTGTTTCCAGACTTTTTGTGTTCTCAATCACCAAACAAATAGGATCATAAACCTTATTTAAGCTAATTAGAACCTTTTGAACAAGCCTTTCATTTGACAGAGATTCACCATACGTCTTCATTTGATTTATTAGTTCATTCAAACGAGTAAGGTATGTAGACAGAGATTCATTTTCATGCATCCTAGTATACTCAAACTCTCGTCTAAGATTTTGAAGCTTCACTGACCTGACATGGTCACCACCATGGTATTCTTCATATAGTAGATTCCATGCCATTTTAGCTGAATCAGCATTGGCAATGCGAGGAAAAATCTGATCAGAAACAGAGTTCTGAATAATCCCCAGAGCTTTCGCATCCCTCATAAGAACCGCAGCCATCTTCTCATCATCATCCTCTGTAGATGTTTCCTCAGCTGCCTTCTTCTTCTTCGATTCTGGAATCGTGATTCCTTTCTCCACCAGATCCCACAACCCGTAAGACTTGAAGATGGTTGTCATCTTGATTCTCCAGAACTCATAGTTCTCACCGGAGAAGATCGGGGTTCTTACCTCTGAACCTCCAGAACCAGTCATTGCTGATCTCAGACAACCACAACCAGCTTACTTCAGATATCAATAATGAGCTTCAATCGATCGTCACAGGCTTGAGTGAGCACCGATTTAGCTTGATTTCACAGGTTTGAAAAACACCCAGATTTTTAATTGATCCAACCTGGCTCTGATACCATGTTAGCGTTTGTATTATTCAAGCTAGGTTTTCTTCTGTATTTTGGTTGTTAGAGAGAAGAGAAGAAAAAAATGGAGCAGACTTGCATAACCACTCTGCTTGCTCTCGAAATCAGTGAGCTAAGCAGTTTGTATATTCCTTTCTCTAACCGAATGAGCTCACACGGCATGTACTACATGACCATTAGCTCTTAGCTGGATTCACACACAATTCAGTGAATCTCAGCCATTCATTCAAAACAATCCTAGCTCTTGGCTATTCTACTCTTTACTGAATTTAAGCCTTACACTTGTCATTCTCTAGGACTAAGTGAATACACAACTTTGCACTCTAGGCTTAAATGAAATCAGACTCACTACTTACAATTCTACAAAAACAGTCAGGCAGACAACTGAAAACATTTTCTCTTCGTTATGTTTGAGCATTTAGGTTCATTTAATAGACTAGTCCTGGACACAAAATATGGTTGTGCTGGATGAAAAGTATGCCGGAGCTTGAGGATCCCACTTATAGACTTATTGTCTCTTCGTTATGTTTGAGCATCTAACTTTTCTATAATATTTCCTATTGTACTTCTGTTTGGTGATGCATCAGTATGCTTGAGGAGCCCATTTTGTCTTAAATTGCAAAGCAGTGGAAAATTTCCAACAAATCAATCAGATTCATTGTCAACATTACATATTCTAGGAGAGGTTTCGTCCTTCGTGACTATCAGTGGATTCAGAGCACTATAAAGCTACACCCCCTCACAGATTCCAAAGAATCCGGTCAAACATTTGGTGGGCCTTTTCTGTGTTAATGACTAAGTTCTTACTGCTTACTAAGTTTCAAATGATGAATCCATTGGTGCTATAAAAGACAATTTTCTAGATGAGATTTCGGTAACAATCATTTTATATTACCTGCATATGTCAGGACTATAATATCCTTATGAGTTTTTAGATCCAAAATTAAATTGCATTGAGCTAGCTATGCTATAAAATGCATAATAATGGCGAAGATGTATCTAACTGGGATAAAGAACTACCTGCAACCTAACACCACCATGTTTCCTCCATGTCTCATCAGCATTTTCTATCTTCCCCATATGTAAAGAAATATTTGGCGAAGCCCAAACTGTTAAATAAATTGTTTCCACAGAAGCTTGAATAAGGTCTAGTCTCACTAAACCACCGACATGTATGGTTTGCCCTGCCTGCAGATATCAAACATATGAATTTTTAAATCCCATAGCACTTAGGTTGAGTCAACCCCTCCCCTTCAAAATTTACTAGTCCGTGCTCATGCATCGGCAAATAGTATATACATGTAAGGACTTTCTTCTCATTTTAAAATTTTAAAGTAGAATCTAAATAGAATATTGAATTGATAACTTAGGGGCCTGTTTGATAATGCTTATGATTTTCGTTTTTAGTCTTTCTCTTCCTTGCTAGGTTAAAGAGATAGTGGGAAAACATACGGGTGAAAGGAGGGAGGGAGGTGCGCTGCGAGGAAGAAATGAGGGATGGAGATAGGATGTGAGGAAGATATGAAGGAGAATACGTTAAAGAAACTAGAGTTGTCATGGTTTTTGCATTTTATTCATGAATCATTTTATTGTGCAGTTTTTTGTCTTTCCCTATATTTAATTAAAAATAAAAACCATAAACGTCTTTCTCACCAAAAAGCCTCTTAACAACTTAAAGCAATTGAAACAAAAACTATGAAAACTGGAAACACTAGACATAATAGTAAAAAACACCCAAACTATTAATCTGATGTTCACTCCTTGCTTCATTATAGAATAAAGCTACGTGTTCCTGCCATATCAAGTAAACAAAATAATCTAAAATCTACTGAATTTTAGAAAGCCTCTTTTGCCACTGAAAAAGCATGTTCATAGACATAACATCTAAGATAAATCCAGTACAACAATTCAACTGACACTTCACAAATCATTCATAACCTGCAACGTAAAATAAGAAACCAGAAGAAGGATTAATTGCTTACAGAAGCGGTCAAGTTTACATGTCTTTTGATTAGGGCGGAACAGTGGGGACCTATGATCAAGAGGTTATTGAAAATGTTCATATGTTATTAATATGATCAATTATTAGGATTTCAACAAGAAGTCTCAAGAATTAGTGTTATACTAGCTTTAGTCAAATGTGCATAAGGATAAAATACTGATGAATGCACATAACAACTACAATGCACATAACAACTGCAAACATATTTAAAGAAAAAATGGTCCAAAAATAAAACAAAATGGTAACAACTAACTTGCCTTTATCCTATAAGTCCGAGGACGAAGCTCCTTCCGTATTTCAACCATTTTCTGTTCATCCCTATTCAATCTCATGGACACCAAATAGGGATGTAGAAGTCCTGGAGTGTCAAACAACTTTGCCTTAGCCGACAAAATCCCTCCAACTCTCAGGATCCCCAGTGTTGTCCCAGGAACTGGTGCTTCAGTGAGCTTTGTAACCTTTGCACCTTCTTTCTTTGCAAATGCATTTATTAGAGTAGACTTGCCTGCATTTTGAGCCCCAATAACCCATACATTCCCTCGAGGACCAGCCAATTCTTTGAGGAAGGACAACAAATTCCTGACACCCAAATCCTTATGAGAACTAACCATATAAACCCCACTTAGCTTAGGTCCCCCTCCAGCCTTAGCACGATGGCGGACCCATTTATCCAATCTAGCAGGTGATACTTGTGATGGGAGGAGATCAACCTTTGTGGCCACAAGGACAAGCTTTGGCAGTCTTTTTTTAAGCCTAGGATCATTTTCAGTTCCTCTTAATGCTGCAAACAATGACTTTGCAGCCCGTTTAGGGAATGACCCATCAAAATCAACACAATCAACAACCATAACCACGACAGGATTGGCACTTGCAGCAGGTTTAATTAACCGGGTAGCAATCAACCTATCAAAATCAAAATCAGGCATTAAATTTTCAGCTGCTTGGTTCTTCACCTGCCCATAATTTCTTAACGAATGACATCGCGCACACACTGTAACCTCTTCTTTCTCTTTCTGAGCCTCTCTAGCCATTCTCTTCTTTTCTGCTTTAGGAATCTTCTTCTTCTTCATTTTCTCTATAGTTTCCTCATTAATGTTACCGTACCCAACCCCTGCCGGAGAAAAACCATCCAAATCCAAATCATTTTCTTCCTTCCCCAACAACTTACCTTCCAAGTCATCTGAATCCCAGTCAAATTCATCCCCCATTTCCAATTCACTTTCTTCTTCATCACTTTCTTCATACTTACCCTCAATTCCATCAAAAAATTCCTCTTCTTCTTCTTCTTCTTCTTCTTCATCAAACTCTTCAAATTCATCCTCAACACCCTCCTCGCCATCTGACAATTCTGATACAGTAAGCTTCCTTTTCTGATAATACCCAGGAAGGTTTGGGTCCTTATCTTGCATAAAGACCCCACAGCCAGGGCAAAATGGCCCATTTCTCTCATCCTCATCTCTTCCTTCACTCAAAAATGGGTTTCCAATTCCACCACCTTTTCTTCGTGTAATCTTCCCATGAACTTTCTGGGCTGTCTCTATGTTTTGTTGGTTGTTTACAGCAAAATTTATAAATGAAACTTTGTTGCCATGTTTGTTTTTGTCTAAATTAAAGCCTAAGAAACCAAAAAACAGTGTTATTTGAATGCGGTTGCAGTTCTAGCTAAAGAAAAGAAAAGTGAATGAAAACGGAGAAGTGGAGTGCGTTTACCTGCTGAAAGGTGAGCTTTCGGAATTGGGTTTTCGTGTATGTTGCCATTGTTGAGAAGCTTCAAGCTCAGCTTTGCTGTTGAAGGAAGAGTTACTATAGATAACAAAGTCGTCATTTTGTTCAAGGGAAGGAGAGAGTGGGAAGAAGAAGACCAAGTTGTGTGCCTAAGCTTTGGATGGCAAAGGGCGGGTAGAGAGTTCGGGCCGGGTCGGGTCGGCCATTCAAGTTCGTGCTTGTGTGTTTCTGGGCCTGAAACAGGTCAGGGATGCGCACTTCAATGGATCAGGCTTGAACGTGGTTGCAGACTAAATAAAGATTTTTATACACTCGTGTCTATAGATTTTAGGGGCATTTTGTTTTTGTTTTTTTGTTTTTTGACAAAAATTCAATTTTCGTTTTTGTAGCATGATGAAATTTTTACTTTAATACATGTAGTTTCAAAACTGTAAGTTGACCCTTTATTGCAATTGAAGGACACATTCAGATTTACGTTAAGAAAACTAGTAAGTTGACCTTGTAGTTTGATTTTTATTGTGATTTAAAGACACATTCAGATTTACATTCAATATTTTTGACTGAATAAACATGTGTCTCTTACGTTGATGGGTATTTTGGACGGAATTTTGGATTGTCTTAGAAAGTCTTTAGAAATGACTTGGATGTCTTTGCGTTAGTCCTCCTTGGAATGGTGCTAAACTTTTCTTGCTTTTGGTGTGTCCTCATTCTACAACGTGGTCCTGCATTTTGCCAAAAGAAAATGTTACTTTGTTGTTGGTCCTGCCTTAAAAACAATACTTACACGCACAAAGTTGTTGAAACAAAAATAAAAAGGAAGTTGTAAGAAAAACAAAATGTGGTGAAACATCATATAGCTCTAAAGCCATGTCTTGTTTTTGGTCGAGCTCTAAGCCATGTTTTGTCCCAGCAAGGTACCTCTTTTGTACCAAGCCATGTCCTTAAGTTTGTCCCATGCCTTGGGCAAGTCAGGCATATCATCTTTTACACACACACACACAAACAAACATGTTAATGACACATTTTAAAATATAATAAAACACAATTATTAATTTCACTACTACAAAAAAGCAAAAAGACGACGGTAAATCACCGTCGTGTATTTGGTTTTTCAATGGTCGTGGAATCCACCGTCATCTTTTCCCTCATAAACCACGACGCTAAATAACCGTCGTTGTTAAACAATACAACGTCATCAAAAAATACAAAACGACGTCTTTGTACTGCAAAAAGATCTAAAAAAAGCAATCGATGATGATAATAGACGACCAATTCTCTAAAAAGACCGTCGTTAAAAAGGGAAAATATGACACATATTAAGAGAACAAGGCCGCAAGATAGACATACAACGACGACAATAAAAATACGCCGACGTTAAATATAATTTTCACGACAATAAAAAATATGACGTCTTTAAATACATTAGAAGACGACGTTATTGATACCTACTACGTCGCACATATAAACACAACCGTCGTACAATTAATTTTCCACTTCGATTTTTTGATAAAAGATGACGTGGAAATAGTTGTCAGTGTCATTATTTACGACGTATGTGTTTCTATAGTAGACGTTGAAAAACTAAACAACGTCAGTTACAAATATATGAGAGTCGTATTAAAAAATTTATACGTCCTATTTTCAGAAACAAACAACGACCATAAATATTAGACGTTGTTAAATACAACAACGTCGGAAAACAATAAAAACAGACGTGTTTAGTCTGCTAAAGTTCTACAACGTCTCTTATTTACAAAAAACCGTCGTGAAATAAATTTTCCACTTCGATTTTATCTAAAAAAGATGACGTGGAAATAGTTGTCAGTGTCATTATTTACGACGTATACATTTATATAGTCGACGTTGTATTTATATGTATTCATTACTCACGACGCACTTAATAATATAGACGACGTTGAACGTCTAAACAACGTCGGTTCCAAATAAATGAGAGCCGTATTACAGAACATATAGACGGCGTAGATTATGATGGGAGCCGTATTACAAATAACGTCGTTTAATTGTTATTAGACGGCGGTTATAATGAATTTCCGTCGGAATTAATTTCGTTCCTCTTCGTTTATAAAAGAACTTGCGACGTGGAAAATGTATGATGACGTCGTATTTTTTAACGTTCAGATTACATATCTCGTTTTTTAGACGTCGGTATTATGGGATTGGAGTCGTGTTATTTTGAATTACATGGCGGTTCTTTATCCTTCACCGACGTGATATCCTGAATAATTGCTTCACAATAGCGTCGTGGTTCTTCATTGTTACGTTGCTTTAAGACGTCGGTAAATATGCTGAATAACTGATTCACAATAACGTCGTGTTTTATTTGAACGTAGAAAGTGAAGAAATCACATTACAATATATTACAAAATTAATGTCATACACTGCCAATTACATAAGCATCATTCAATCCATATATCTTCACACCCATCTCGAATATTTTGACCGCCTAACTCACCTACCAGTTCATCAAATGTGTCAACATTTGGCATCCCTCTAGTAAATGGCTCACACTCAATTATCACATCACCTAATACTTCATCACCAATAACATCATTATATTCTCTACTAGGCATTGATAACACTACCGACCAACCACGATGCATCGGGTCGTCAACAAAAAATATTTGTTTGACTTGAGAAGCCAAAACAAATTGGTCATTCCTATGTCCAATTTTACTCAAATCTACAAGGGTAAATCCAAGTTCGTCGACTACAAGACCAGAACTATCTATCCAATCACACCTAAAGACTGGGATTGTAAACTTTTGGTAGTCAAGGTCCCAAATTTCTTGAATGACACCATAGAAACCCATATTTGAGAGAATTGGGTTTTTATCCTTGGCACTAGCAACTTGCATGGTATGTGCAAGTAAATAAACTCCACTATTTTGAGTTGTCCGCACATCATCTTGTGCCTTGATATTGAATTTAATACCTTTAATAAGATAGCTCCTATATAATGGCACTGACATGTTTGGACCAGCTGCTAGCCACCTTAAATTTTCTGATACGCCATGATTGTCTTCCTCAACTTCACTTTGAACCTGCAAATTAATCATATCTTAATTCATCCTAACATATAAATAAGAAGAAAATTAAAAGAGAAATACGTTATTCAACAACATATACCTTGAAGCGTAGCCATTGAATGAAAGTGCTATTGTGCTTATCCTGCAGCCACTTTGTTCTCTTTCTAAATTTTGGATAAGCAGTCTTGATGTGGATCATATGTTGCCTACATGACACGAAAAATTCAAGCATTACGGTCCCAAATATATAAGATAAACATAAGAAATAATTTTAAATGGAAACTTAAAGAATAAAACTCATACGTACTCGATATAAGGTAGGACTTCCTCCGTATTCTCCAAGACATATAGATGTGCTTGATTCAACAGGTCCTGATCAACTACGCTCACTGTGCAACCTGATAATGGCTTTGAAACTCCCATCTTTTGGCTTGAAGGCACTCCAACTGTACTAACATCAGATAAATGCTGAGTACAAAACTCTACCGCTTCTTCAGCTATATACCGCTCAGCAATGCAACCTTCGGGACGAGTACGATTCTGAACATACCCCTTCAGCACTTTCATATATCTTTCAAACGGATACATCCACCTAAAATATACTGGCCCACATAGACGAACTTCTCTGACAAGATGTACTACTAGATGAACCATGATATCAAAGAATGAAGGGGGAAAGTACTTCTCAAGCAAACACAGAGTAACTACTACATCTTCTTCCAACTTATCTAGCTTGGAAACATCAACAGTCTTTGCACATATAGCATTGAAGAAGAAGCACAAACGAGTTATTGCATACCTTGCAGGCTTCTCCAAAACAGAACGAATTGCCACAGGGAGCAATTGTTGCATTAAGGTATGACAATCATGTGATTTAAGGCCAAGAAGTCTTGAATCTTGTACAGATACAAGATTTTTAATATTTGAAGAATAACCTTCAGGGACCTTCATACCATAGAAAGAATTGCAAACCTCTCTCTTCTCTGCTCTTGACAAATTCCAAGGCCCAGGAGGCAAACGAGTACGTCTTTCTCCATACTCGGGTTGCAAATCAGTTTTGACCCCCATGTTCAATAAATCTAATCGAGCAGCAATCCCATCTTTATTTTTTCCAGGGATCTCCAGCAATGTACCAATGATACTATCGCAAACATTCTTCTCAATGTGCATAACATCTAGGGCATGCCTCACAGGAAGGTATTTCCAATACTCGAGATCAAAGAATATTGATTTCTTCTTCCAACAAACTCTGTCACCATTTTCAACCATATGCAGCACTTCTTCTCCGGTTAATGGCTCTGGAGGTATGCCATATTCAGGTTTCCCATTAAAAGCTGCACGTTGCCTCCTATATGGATGATTGATTGGTAACCATTTTCTATGCCCAATGTAACAAATTTTGTGGCCATTTTTCAACCTGTGACTAGGTGTATCATCGCCGCATATTGGACAAGCTTTATATCCTTTAACAACACAACCAGATAAGTTTCCATAGGCGGGGAAATCATTAATTGTCCACATTAATGCAGCTCTGAGTGTAAAGTATTCTCCATTATGTGCATCATACACTCCTCTAATCCCAACCCACAAGGATTTTAAATCATCAATCAAAGGCTCCAAGTAGACGTCTATATCATTTCCGGGTTGTTTAGGACCGGAAATCAATAAGGTTAACATCATGAACTTTCGTTTCATGCACAGCCATGGAGGGAGATTATATGTAACTAAGATAACCGGCCAACAACTATATCTGCTACTTAGAGAACTGTGGGGATTGAATCCATCAGATGAAAGAGCCAATCTCAAGTTTCTCGGCTCATTACCAAACTCAGGCCATTTATCATCAAGAAGTTTCCAAGACGGGGAATCCGCCGGATGAGACATCTGACCGTCAATTGATTTTCTAGCAACATGCCACCAAGTCAAACTCTTAGCTGTCTCATGTGATTGAAACATCCTTTTAAACCTTGGAATTGGGGGAAAATACCACACCACCTTCGCTGGCACACCCTCTTTCAAGATTGCATCTTTGCCTTCCTTCCACCTTGAGATACCACAAGTAGGACAATTAGTTGAATCCTCAAACTCCTTCCTATACAAGATGCAATCATTGGGGCATGCGTGCATTTTCTCATAACTCAGCCCCAATGCACACAAAGTCTTTTTAGCCTCATACATGGAGGTTGGTATTGTATTTCCTTCTGGAAGCAAATCGCCTTGAAGTATCAATAATTCTGTAAAACAGACATCACTCATCCCATGTTTTGCCTTCAAATTATACAACTTCACTAATGCCGATAACTTCGTGTACTTTCTACAACCAGGGTACACTGGTTGATCTCCATCCCCAATCACATTGGCAAACTCATACGGATCCGAACCAAAATCACCAAAATCATTATCATCCATATCAATTTCTTCAGACACAAAACTGTACCTACTATGGCCATCATCTTCTTCAACATTTCTGCTAGCATTAGTAGTTGCTTCCCAAGGTTCTCCGTGAAATGTCCAATTCTTATAGCTTTGGTCAATTCCATTAAAGTATAAGTGATCCCTTATAATTCCAACCCCAAACAACTTCAAATTAACACATTTAACACATGGACAACGGATATGTGTTGTAGTTAGAAGATTTTCTACAGCAAAGTTCAAAAATGCTTCCACCCCAAACTCATATGCCTTCGATCTTCTATCCGAGTGCATCCATGACTTATCCATCTCCGACACTATAACCTATTATCTATAATAAAGTGAAAATACAGGCAATGACCATCACTATAGCAGATTATACAATGATCTAATCGCAAGTAATAAACAACAGAGACGACGGGTTTTAATCAAAAACAGACGTATTTGGCATATATAGACGACGGATTTTCAACAGACGTCGTCTATTATACGTAATACAAACGACGGTTTATGAAAAAACCGTCGTGTATAAGTAATACAACGACGGTAGTTTAAAAACACCGTCGTGTAATCGTCGTCGTACGCCTTAAAATTCGTCGTGTCTCAGTTTATTTTCAAGAACACAAAACCCATTAAGAACACAACATATATATGAAACCAAGCAAGAAACCAACATATACATGAAACCAAGCATGAAAACAATAAATCCATTCCCAATTCAACATAACATAGGGTGATTAAAAGATACGACAAAATTAAATCCATTCCCAATTCAACATAACAGATAATGTAATCCATGAACCCATTAAACAGAAAATCCATGAACCCATACCTATAAGCATTGGTGCACTTTGCACCTTCTCCAGAGCGGAAAATGACAAGATCAAATAAAGGTGTCCTTTTGCTGGAAATCATTTGGAAGTTGGTGATGTGTCTTTTTGTGTTGATTTCCAGCAAAAGTACACCTTTATTTGATCTTGTCATGAACCCATTAAACAGAAAATCTTTAGCCCGTACCGATAAGCACTTTATTAACAGATCGCAAAGCATATACCTAAAACCCTTTAACAAAACAACCTAATATCATTCAATGACTTTACAAGGGGAAGATAGGGTCCGTCCTGACAGGTCGGACGAGCTCACCGAGT
>NC_034015.1:8629716-8697153 GCF_000346465.2 Prunus persica
TGAGACGACAGTTCGATGCCAGAGCACAGAGCCTGCCGGTGCATACAACCCATTCACCACACACACGCGGCCACACGCACACACACAGACACACACTGATGCCATCTACTCTGACTTTGCCTTCCGAGACTTGTTTCTGCAATTCATCCTAAAAAAAGATAAACAAAAAAACACACGACGGTTATTTATGTACAAACGACGTATTATATAATTTCACACGACGCAATAACGTATAAACCGACGTTATTATAACTTATCACGACGGTAGTTATACCGACGTGGTTATTTATTTAAAACGACGAAATGAATAAACAACCGACGTCTTATGCTATAATTAAAGATAACAGAGTAGTGATTCCTATTTAGACCGTTAACGACGTTTTTAAAAAATTTTCGACGTGGTAATATCATTCACACGACGCGAAAATGAACCACCGACGTCTTATGCTGTAATTACAGAAAACATAGTAGTGATTCCTATTTAGACCTTTAACGACGTTTTTAAAAACTTTTCGACGTGGTAATATCATTCACACGACGAAAAATATAACATACGACGTAATAAGAATAATTCACAGTTTAATAAAAATTTAAAACAGAGTGATAGTAGGCTTACAATTAATTTTGCTTTCTCTGCCACCTTTGGATCAGGGATGTTACCATGTTTGTCCTGTCTAGCTCTCTTCCATAAGGTAGATCGATCAATTTCTACCCCAGGCATGGTTTCCTCCAATTGATCCTCCAATCCAGCATATCCTTTTCGAGACAATCGATGATTGTACTCGAGTTTCTCCCTAATCTGTGCATGTTGAGAATGCACAGACTCAAAATCTTTGGATAGCCTTGAAGCTACAAAGGCATCCCATTGTGCTTTCTCTATGAATTTATATGTTTCAGGGGGTTGGCTTAATTTCTCCCTGTCATTGGTGTATGGAAGGATATAATGCCTCGTTAGTGTAGACTTGAAATCCTTCCATTTCTTGGAAGCAAAAGCTAAAACAGAGGTCTTGCCCCCTTGGCCTACGACAAAAGCCATGTCAACTGCTTCCCAAATCTGCTCCTTTATATCCTTGGGGATTTGGGACCATTTCTTGTCCACAAGTGGGATCCTGGAGCGTGCCAACACACCAATATACGACTGCATCTCAATATGTGCTTGGCCAACACCTTTCCCCCTTTTATTGTACTCAACAATTGGCCTCAGTTTCTGAAGCTTTCTCTTCACAACACGAGGCATTGTGCTCATACCTCGACCAGTCTTTGAATCATCTGAGATTGTTGTCTGGCTGGTTTGTTCTGTCTCAGCAGATGATGAAGCAAACTTCATCTTCTTCGAAGACTTCATCTCCTTCGAAGACTTATCTTGAGGAGCTACCATTCCAAGCTTCTTGGAGCCAGAATCCTTAGTTTGTTGTTGAGAAACCATTTTAACAGACAAAACTGCAAGTGAAAATATTTCAGGAAAACATTAAGAACACAAACGACGGTATTAAAAAAATACGACGTATGATATGATTTTAGACGACGCAATGAAATAATCTCAGACGTAATAAATGTTTAAAACCATTATTTATATAACGTCGTGGTATATATGTTCACACGACGTCAATAGTAATACACCGTCGTGGTAAACTATTATTTATATTTTATCGTCTATATTAGATACCAACCCTAGTTTCTTTTTCTTTATATTTTATCAAATAAGGGAAAAACAAAAACCATTGTTCAGCGAAATCAAACCTGCAATTAAACAAGCATATAAAAAAAGACTATTATTTTAAAAACAACTTTAACCATTGTTCAGCGAAATCAAACCTGCAATTAAACAAGCATATAAAAAAAGACTATTATTTAAGTTGATGTAGTTGTCTTCAAAGTTGGAAACTTTCTCTCTTTGAACCGTCGTGGTCTACCGTCGTCTTATTTAGTTGATGTAGTTGTCTTCAAAGTTGGAAACTTTCTCTCTTTGTCTGTATATTTTATCAAACTTGGAAAGAAGTAAAATGATTTTGGCCAGAAAAAAGGTAAAAAGATTTTTCAAACAAAAAACGTATGAGCATGCAAAACAGTAACCAAAATAGTGAAAATGAAAGCTTACCTTTTGCGTGCAATGAAAGCAAGAGGAAGATGATCGATGTTTAAGTTCAGAGACGACGAAGAAGACGAGAGGAAGACGATGAGAAACTCTGACAATGCTCTGACAAGGAAAAAAGACGAAAAGGTTTCTCTGGGAGATTGAAATTTTTAATCGGGTTTGGAAACAGTGCATGTATAAGTCGAAAAGTTGCTTACATATAAAACCATTTCAAAAAAATAATACGGCGGTTACATTTAACTACGTCGTTTTTAACTAAAACGACGCAATATTTTTCATTCGACGTGGAATCATTTCATTTAACGTCGTTAGGTTTAATATAACCGACGTGGATTTTAATTTTTAAATTATGAATAGAATTTTTTTTCCCGTGACCTTTCAGTTTATTTTTCAATTACAGTGCGTTATAAATAGAGTTTTTTTTCCGGAGGAAATTTAAAACGAAGGAAATTAATATTCTGCAATATGTAAAGTTTCTTTTTTGGATGACAGATTTAAATAAAATAAGAATATAAAAACAACAAATGTGTAAGTCAAGTAGACGAAAAGTTGCTTACATATAAAACCATTTCAAAAAAATAATATGGCGGTTACATATAACTACGACGTATAAATTACAAAATACGACGGTACATTTAACTTCGGACGTGGTAAATAAATACGACAGTAGTTTGTAGGTACCGTCGTAGTAAACTCAAAAATTAAAGTACATAAGTAATAACTCGCGTCATGGTATATTATTTAACACGTCGTTTTTATTAATTTACTGACGTGGATTTCTGTAATATACGTCGATCATACCGACGTTGATTTTACAATTTAAACGGCGGTTTGTTTGTAAGGACCGCCGTTGGTTTTAAAAATTTATTCTATAAATTTGTCGCTTTCATTCATTTTCGGTTTACATTTAAGGTTCCAAGTTCTTCCTCTCTCAGTCTCTCATGTCTCAAAGATAATAATTTGGATGTTTTCTCAAAGAGAAATTGAGCTTACTCGCATCAAATATATGTCCACAAGAAGAAGCTTGTCAACTAGCCTTCTCACTTCCTTGATCAAGCCTGATAGGACACTTAGTGCTTCTGAATACTCCTTGCTTTCCATCAAAAGAGATGCAAGCCTGGCCTCCACTCGCTGTCGAAGGAAAGTTCGCTTCTCAGGGAAATCTGAAGATCAGATGTGCCTGATCCTCTGCTTGATTTTCTTGCCTAAGAAGATCCGTCGGATTTATTGTGATAGCCTCTTCCTTTATCCGTAGAGCTTCAGAAGAAGAAGATGGGTTTCAAGAATGCGATAAAGAATAGAAATGGCTTCAGATGGCCTCTAAAGCATGAGCAATTGAATCAGTAGTTTCTGGGAGATATGATGAAGACATTGTCAATGCTTTGAACTACACAAGTCCTGCAGAAAGATATGTTAAAGAAACTGAAACAACGGCGGTTTTCTGTTCTACCGTCGTCTTTTCTCGTCGTCTATATTAAGTTACGATGGCGGTAGATTTATAATTACCGACGTAGATTATTTTGTTAAACGTCGTTAAGTGTACTACAACCGACGTGGATTTTAATTTTAAATTATAAATGGAGTTTTTTTTCCCGTATTCTTTCAGTTTTAGTTTTCAATTCCAAAGCGTGATAAATAGATTTTTCTTTCCCGAGGAAATTTAAAATGAGGGAAATTAATGTTCTAGAATTTGTAAACTAACACGACGCAATATTTGCAAATCTGTGTCATCTGTTAAGATTATGATGTGGAACAGAGTTCCATCTGGTAAGATTTCGTAACCCTTGGGATCTCAGACAAAACTGATTATGTCGGCGGTGTTCTATATAAACCGTCGTGGTTATTTCAATTCTTGTCATTAAGTAGATCTACCGACGTAGGATAAGAAAATCAAAGAAAAAAATTGTTAACAAAAATTCTTATTAAGACGACCGTTAAAATTAAAGGTACGACGTATAAAATGAATAAATACGACGATAAATTTTATTGTACGATTTAAAGATAACGTAGTAGAACTATACGAGAATGACGTCGATATATTTATATTTTCCGTCGTTGTAAATTAATTTAATACGGCGATATTTTGTATTTTAAAGCCGTGGATTTGTTTGTAATTATACGGCGTCTTATACGAAAACCTCGTCGTGTTATTTTATGAGTAAAAACGGCAGTTTTTATTGAAATCGTCGTCTTTACTTTCTACGTCGGTCGATTCATAACTTCTGCCGTTCTTTGTTGGCATTGATTTTACACTGAGGAAATCTGTTTCAAATAGACGTCGGTTGTTTAATTATGTACGTCGTTGTTTTTGAACAGCCATTTGAAACTCCATTTTTTAGTTGTCTAAGGTTGTATTACACGACGGTGTTTTTAGAACCGTCGTCTTTTTATAAACCACGACGGTTTTCACTTAGACCGTCGTTGTTTTCTGGTCGTCTTTTTCACTTTTTGTAGTAGTGTTTATTGACTGGAAATGATCTTATTAAAGATATAGGTCAATCTAATACGTTTTGTTTGGACTGTATCTGTATGGCAGGACCCAGGTTGACCTTCTCCTGGGTTTCAAAAGCACCCCCATAAAAAAAAAGGAATTTGAGCCATAGTCCTTGCTTGTATATATCAGTTCCGATTTGTTTTTTCTGGGACACCAAACACCCAATAAACAGCTTGTAGGCCAAACTACAAATTACATTAAAAATAAAAATAAAAGATGATGTAATTAGTTCATACAGCACAAGGTAAAAGAAAATGTTGCAAGTATCTCAGGGCATCATCAACGCTCACGTATCTCCAATTTACAACACTTAAAATCCCCACACTCACTTTCTTCACCTTCCTCCTTCCATCACAAAACCCCAACTTCAAATCCGCCACAATCCCACTACAAGTAACCGCACTCGAACCGCAACAACACCCCGGAGAAGGAAGCTCCTCCGAAAACCAACCCTCCACCCCTCCTTTTCCTTTACAATTTTCCATCATCCCAAAAACACCCCTCCACCCTTCCAACACCACGTTCCACGTCACTCTCACCGCCTCATCATCTTCCAATGCCTCAAACACATCGTGGTTATCAACATCGATGTCGAACTTGAAGATGCCATTGGGATCGAGGGTGAGCTCGTTTCCGGGTTTTACGAGAGTGCAGAAACTGTTTGATGATGAATTGTTGTGGCGGAAGATGTTGATTGTGAAGATGAGGTTGTCCAGAAGAAGGCGGGGTTTCGGGGGCGTTTGTCGGCGGCGTTTGGCAGCGGAGCAGCCAATGACATAGAGGCGGCGGTAGGGGACGGTAGGGTTTGTGATTTTGAGGGTAGAGAGAGAAGGGAAATTGGATGTGCAAATTGGCTTCCAAAGGTGATCAGAGGACATGGAAATGAGCCATGACTTGCACACACATGAGGCTACGGCTAGAGATTTGGGGTCAAGATGGTGACAAACTAGGTCAAGGACTTCCCATGGGGCCATGGTGACAATGAAAATCTGTGCTCGCAGAACGTTATATATTAGGTGTTGTTCGGTGTTTTGTTTGAAACCAAAATATCAAAAAGAGAGTTGAAGAATTAGTGGTTTGAAGGTGACGGTGGTTAAAAGTGGAGGGCTGTGGTGTTTTGGGGGAGAGGCACTCAGGCACGTGGAGGAATGTGGCGTTTTGCATGGATATGAGTTGCCACGTTAGATTGCAGTGTGTGTTTTGAGGATTCTGAGCGAAACACACGTGCCATTCATGGATGTACACGTGCCAGTTACTTACTAATCACTAGCTACAAACGTATATTATTTGCTGTGTCACCTGACCAGTTTACTATATATATAGAAGGAGATCATACCAAATACCAATGATGTAATAACATGGTTGGTGTTGAGCCTCTGTTTGTGCCAAATGTGCTTCGAATCGATCTTGGTCAAGTTATGATTAAATTTTGGGCAAACTGCCGAAATGCTCCCTGAATTTGTACATAATTATCAATTTACCTCTTGATCTTTTTTTTTAGCGAATTAAGGGCTTAAATTAAATTTTATTATCAATTCTCCCTTTACTGTCTAAATCAACAACATGTCATCCAATAATCCGTCAAATCATTAAAAAAAAAAATTTGAAAAAATTAAAGAAAAAAAAAAGAGAAAAAAAAAAAATACCATGGAATCCTCCCCCCATGCGGTCTTCTTCTCCACCCCATTCCCATGACCACCAATCCTTCACTCCAGATTAATCCCCCCACCTCTCTTCCTTCAGTTTTTTCCCCCCAGACCATTCACCTGTTCCCATCCAAACCCGATTCCCCCATGACTACCACCCCTCAACAAACCCAGAACCCACAAACCCACCCCCATCCCCCATCACAGACCCACTCCCCATGAACCCATAACCCCCCAACCACCCGTTTTCTGAAAACCACGAATTTGACCACAACCGCAAGCCACGAATTTGATAAAAACAACAAAAAACTTCAATTGTATCTTTTAAACTTAAGGTTGGCTTATAAAGTCCCCACGGGCCAGTCAAATTTGAGTGGGCGAGTGTGCCAACCCAACATCAAACAACCATTGTTCTCTTCCACTCGATACCCATCCCCGCCAGCCGCCACAACCACCCATTTTCTTCTCCATCATTCCCTTGTGGCCACCACGCAAGCCACCCTCCCTTTTCTCCATCTCTTCCTCTCTCTCTCTCTCTCTCTCTCCCCTCTCTCTTTCTCCCTTTCCCATTCGAGCTCCCCCCTCTCCTTTGTAATCTGTATCTTTAATTAGAACAAAAGGGAAAAAGATGAAGTGGGTGGGCCCCTCTGTTTATTAAAATAAATTATATATATATCATTTCAACATTTAAAATGACCAATTTGCCCTTATACTTAACGACAAATTGGATGAAATGTTGAGATTTAGACGGTAGAGGGAGAATTGATAATAAAATTTAATTTGAGCCCTTAATTTGCTAAAAAAAAAGGTCATATGGTAAATTGATAATTAGGTACAAGTTCAGGGGGTATTTTAGCAGTTTACCCTTAAATTTTCGTTCTAAATTTTTGTTTGTAGGTTTCAATGGCAATTCAAGAGGTGTGGACTATGCGGGGTGGGGTTGGGGTGGTGATGGTTGCCACATGCAGTTCTTGGGGAGGGTCCGATAAAAAAAGAGAGAATTTTTATTATCATCATTTTTTTTCACATGTAGCATTCATTTCAGCTAAAAAATGGTCCCACTTATTTCATATAATTGTTTTTAATAATATTTTAACGGACTTAACGACATGACAATGTGAATCACCAAATTTTAGTTGACGAGATAATGTAGGTCATTTTGATTTCCAAGAGTAATATGAGATTTGACCATAATTTTAAAAAGTAATTAAGTTTTTATTTTTATTTTTTAAAAGAATAATGAAAACCCAACAGTTACCTCCAATTTGACGACTTATATTTAGTATGAGTAAAATCTAATGGTAAAAAAAAATTTAGTGGTCAAAATGTTAATATTAATTAATATGAATCATATCCAACTCCCAAAATCATTCCACACTCTATAATTACCTATCCATTGTTTATATTTATGAAATAAAGTTTTGTTGTCGAAATTTGAATCGGGACTAGGTATGTCGTTTCCATCCTCATTTCCATTAATTTTTTTCCCTCCATCCTCACTATACATGTAAAATTGAAATGGGGGATTCCCCATCACTTGCCTTCGTTGGGGAAACGAATGCCCCACCCCGCTCCATTATATATATTTTAAATGAGATAAATTTGAGTTGGGGATTAAAATACCATCCCACCCTACCCCAAAATTTCTCCATACCCAACTCATTAGGATATCAAAACCTCACGAAGTCCCTAACTTGTGAGGAAAATTGTCATCCCTTGTATAGATGAGTAATTATATATGAAAGAGAAAAATCTAAATTTGAGTCTTACCTTTTTTTCAATTTTTATTACAAAACCTTGGCGGAATGAGGAAAATCTAAGTCCTTTTTGGAGATGGTGGCACTGTTCCACTTTAAGACAAGCACTGTTGTTTGGAAAAATAAAATGTATGGTAGCATATGTAAATTTATTCACTGATGTTTAATAATTTGTACATGATTATAGGGTTTTTTGGTTGAATTATGAAAGGGTTTTCACATCTAAGCTTATAAATAGGGCTCAAAATATAAAAAAGGGATTTTTGTAGAAATTTCAACTAAACTTATACCTCAGTTTCAATTTGTTACTCTAAAGAAAAATTTAAGAGAAATGTCACCTTAATTTTTCAAAATCCATGATTCGTTATCTTACTTTAACATCATCTAATTTTCCATCCATTTTAAGGGTATTCAAGAGTACTTTAAAAATAGAAAATTCATTTATTAAAAAAAGTGTATTAAAAAAAAATCTCACCAGTGCGATGTGTTTTGGGGTGGGGGAGAAGGGAGAGAGAGGTCTCTTTTTTCTCTCTTTTTTTATCCTTTAAAATGGAAAAACTAAAACACCTTTTAAAATGAATGGAAAATTGGATGGTGTTAAAGTAAGATGACAAATCATGGAATTTGAAATTTTAGGTGACATTTCTCTTAAATTTTTCTATAAGGTATAAGTTCAAGTTACGTTTTTTACAAAAATCCTATTAAAAAAAAATCCTATAATATTCAAATTTAGGAAAAAACACTTTGCAAGGATCAAATACTACACAAGTCTTAAAAAACCTAAAAATTACAGCACTGCCATCAATGCTTTTTTTTTTCTTTCTAAAAATCATAATGCAAGGATAATAATGGTATTTCACACATCATCTATATATATAAAGCAAAAGGCAGAGAATGATGAAACATTCAAAATACCAGAAAATGCCCTTGATTAATTCAAACATTTAGAATTGAAATTATTAATTAATGAGGATAATATTGTAAATTTACATTTATTTATATTCAAAAAATTAAAATTAAAAACACTTATTTTTATCTATATATATAAAGCAAAAGGCAGAGAATGGTGAAACATTCCAAATATCAGAAAATGCCCTTGATTAATGCAAACATTAAGAATTCAAATTATTAATTAAATGAGGATAATACGGTAAATTCACACTTTTTCATATTTTAAAAAAGAAAAAGAAAAAGAAAAAGCAGATAATGGATCCTATTTTTAGGGAACACAACTACCCATTATCTTTTTTAATTCTAAAATAAATTTAAATTTTTTTTAAAAAAAGCCTCTCGCAAGCGCGGAAGCGCGTGCGGAGAGACTAGTGGAACATAACTACCCATGTTATCTTTTTCTTAATTCTAAAAATAAAATAAAAAATAAAAAATAAACCAATTGGCAGCATATGCCAAGGGACTAGTTGAAATTAAAAAAAAGAAGTTAACTGATCATTTTTGGATTTTTTTTTACTTTAATTTATAGATTTTAGTGTTTATATATAAAATCAGCGGAAGAAAGTGAATTTCTGAAAGAAAAAAAAAAGAAGTGTTTTAATTAGTGGGGTATAAATAGAACATCCCGTCACATTGTCACTTAAAAGTTGGTCTTCATTTCTTTCCCGCCTATTTAACCCTCTCACTTTTCCCACTTCCAAAATCAAAAACCACACATTCATTTCTTATGGCGCCAAGAAAGACCGCAACACCGTCTTCCTCACTCTCTCCGATCCCAATCGGTAAAGAAAATCTCACAGAAGAAACCCTAACCCTAGAATTTAATTCCATTCGCTCACCCTAATCGCTTGTCCTTCGCAGGTAATTGCGAGGTCACAGTGGAAGCAGCTAATTTCAGTTGCCAGTCGGACCCCAACACCCTCAAAATCTCCGTTTCCAGGAGCGCCAAAATCAGCATCTCAGGTACTTATTCGACAACCATTTCCACCTTTCCCTAGTTATCTTTAAAACCAAACAAAGTCCAAGTCTTTAACCCTTTTTTTTTTTTAAAAAAAAAAAAAATTGCATTCGTATTTAAGTAAGTTACTGTCGATTGGGCTTATTGGGTTGTTGTTTATGGCAGTAAGGAAAGAGATGGAGAGAAATAATGATAGTATTGCGGCATATGAAACATTTCTAGTTGGTAATCCTTCGTTCGTGGTTGTTAATCCCAAAGATGCCGATAGCTGTCAAAAATCTTATCTCCAGGTAATTCTGTTATGCTAATCTTCCCTTGTTTCTGTGTGTGTGAATGTGAAATAGTTGCCCTCTTTATCTGTTAGTTTTATTGACCTAACATCTTTACGTTTCTGCTAAGGATGATCTCATATGGGTATTTCCTTGTAGGAAGTACTAAAGATGTATATTAGGGAACTTCCTGCAATGAATTTTGCTGCCAATACTGGAAAGCAATCAATGTTTCTAGAAAGATGCGTTACGAATGGGTATCATTATCTAACTTCTTATAAACCTTTCGTTAGTTGTGTGTCTATTTTTGTTTTCACATCTTGTCTCGACATCTATGAAGGTGGGTTTTGATCATCTATATATATATATATATATATATATATATTTGTTTCAGGAAATATTGCACTTTGCTTTTGAAATCGCAATCTGTGGGAGATTCTGAAGAGGTAGGCTTGCTGTCCTCTTTTTTCTGGTGCTTTTGTCAACTGAATTTTTACCCCTGCATATTTGTGTCCATGTTGATAATTTTCTCTCCCCTTTCATCCACTTACACTCCCTTTTGTTTTTTTAAATACTTTTTACTATAACATACAAGGGAGTGTAAGTGGACAAAAGAGGAGTGGGAAAATCAGCTCCCTTTAAATTATATTGTATTTAGGCTTGAATAGAGTTACTGCATGGGAATGAAATTCTTTTTTTCCCGTAATGATAATTGTTGTTCTTCTGTTTTCTTCCTTTCCCCTCTGTTTTATTTTTGCAGGTTATAGCTGCAATCACTTACCAAATAGTTCCTGCTGATACACAGTATGCTGAGATTCCTCTTGCTGCTGTCAGTTCAATTTACCAACACAAGGTCTTTTATCTCCTATGTTTTTTTTTTTTGCAGTTCTTTTTATTCTTTATTGTGTTACTTTTGATTAAAGTTTTGTTTAGTGTTGGGATGCTGTTCCTCTGAGATATATGTTTCGATTCTTAAGAATGAGAACAAACTTACACCCAATAAACATGATTAAATGCTCCTTTCTAAGAATGAATATTGTTTGTTTGGTTGTTACTTATGTGCCTTTCAATATTTCCCCTCCCCCATATTAACTCTCTAGTACCACAAAGAATTTTGTGGGATTATTTGGAAATTGCTTTTACTGGTTAACTAAAAAAATCAGTAATTCCAGGGATTTGGTAGCTGCTTGTTCATGGAGCTGAGAAAGAGACTTCAAAGTGTTGGTATATGTACAATATTCTGTTGGGGAGACAAGGATTCTGAAGGATTTTGGCTTAAACAGGTAATTCATGATGTAGATCCTCAGAATTGGAGCAGGATATAGTAACTCTACTTTCATCTTGGTTTTGGCAATCATTATTTTGTTTGTTCTGTTTGAATGAAGATGGAAATATTGTATCACAAGAAAGTAATTCTCTCCTCATTGTCTCTGTTTCTCTCTCTCGCTTACATTAACGCGGCCTGCACGCACAACATAATTAATCTAAGATTTAGATAGAGAAGGAAACTTCTTAAAGATATACATCTGACAGTATGAGGGTACATTTTCTGGAAATTTAGTGCCATATGCTGCTTCTTTTCTTTTTTGTTTCCTTTTAAAATACTGTTAAAAAATTTCATTTGATTTTCAATTTTGAAGTTTTCTAGAAATTGATCGAAACTGCAGGGGTTTGTATCAATAGCAGAGGTGGATACCAAGGGTAAATGCCGCAGGATACCCATTAAAGCTGACATTCGTCGAGCATTATGCTTTCCTGGTGGTTCAACCCTCATGGTTTTACATCTTAACCAGGATGTTTCCACAAATACTGCAGAATCTTTGAAGTTGGGCATTTTATTGAAGCCTAATGGAAAGTCATCTACTGCTTTGGAAAACCAACTGCCGGGATTTTCTAAAGGGAATTACACTACTCTGAATTCAGAAAATCAAATGTCTTTAAGCAGTGAAAATTGTCAGCCTGAAAATTTGGTAAATGGACTTCCAAGAGAAGATAAAGGTAGGTAGTTTTGGGTTTATTCAAGTCCTTTGAACTTCCAGTGGTTTCGTTATACATACATACATACACATATATATATATATATATATATATATAATATACCTATAAACAAAAGGGTATGCATCATATGAATGCACGTTTTCTTACTGTAGATTAAACCATTATGAAAATTCTTAATCAAAATGAAATTTTTTTCATTTACAAACACTAATCGATTGACATTTCAGTTGCCCATATATCTTGCATAGACAACTTCAATCTGTTATGATGGCAAGTATTAAAGATTTATGTTTTTGGTAGGTTCTCAGTGTCGGGAAACAATGCAGTGTATCAGGGATCCAGTTCATCTCTTCAGAGAGGACTCCAGCAAGTTCGTCAGTGCAGCCGTGGTATTCACTAGTGGCGTTGATGCTGATGTAAGGCACTGTTCTTGTTCCAAACAAGTTTCATGTGCAAAGAGAAAGGTCTGGGAAGCTTCAATGTCATCATTGAAGTCAAAGAAAGTAAAGGGAAGCCATCAAGTTGGCTGCCAATCTGAGTCTAACTTCAGTTTAGTTTCAGAAACTGATGGAAGTGATTCTTGTCTACGAGGGTGCTCCTTTGTTTCTTACAAAGACAAACCTTTAGTTGCAGATCCTCCTAGAGATCTTTTGGGTAGTAGTTACAAGGAAAAAAATGCTGAAGAATGTGGACCCGTTAATATTACATCAGAAACTTTAGTCAGGAAGGAATTTCAGACACAGAGGGAATTCTTTAAAATCATGTTGATGAATATTGCTGATGATACCAAGAAAGCAAATCTCACAAAGGTATACATTCTATTAATTCTGTTTGTCAGATATCAATAATTGATATCAATTTCATTCTTATTTTAGCATCCATTTTTGAGTTGAAGATCATGTCTTCTATCTGCAGACTGCAGTTTGCTACCACAACAACTTAATTCATAATGTGTGTGTGCATGTGTTTGTTCAATCATGATTCTCTATCTTTGAACTCACCCTACAAGAAGAGTGGGGTGAATAATCTAGGGCTTCTGAATGGACCTGGTAGATATTTATTTTATTTTGACATTAGAAAGGGGACCAATTAATATCTTAGAGGTGATACAATACTGTAATCCTTTCCTCCTTGCTCAGTTGTTCCTATGCGTGACCTGATCATGGGCGCGGCTTGGAGATCATTCCTAAAAGGATAAGATCTCCCATCCTCCAAACTAATAGAATGTGCCAGAAAAGATGAGTTTGTTGGTTATATAAATAAGGAGGCTGTGCTTTTTTGTTTTTGATCATTTTAATGCATTTCCTTTACTTTTTATTGTTACACTGATAATCGTTTTTCAGTTTTAGGGTCCAATATTTTGGAATGAAATTTAATTATTTTCCCCTCCACTGCACATAATTATTTTGAGTTTTGTTGATTTTTATATTTGTTTTATATACAGGTAATTGAGGACCTTGGTGGTGCTATTACGTCTGATGGAAGCACAAGCACACATGTTGTCACGGGGAAAGTGAGAACAACTTTGAATTTTTGTACTGCTCTTTGTTCAGGGTTAGTAGTCAATCTCTCTCTCTCTCTCTCTCTCTCTCTCTCTCTCTCTCTCTCTCTTGTGTTCTGCTACTGTCATTGCTAGTGCAAAAATCTGTTACATTTTATGATCTCATAGGTTTTGTAGTCAATTATGTAAATTACAAGCCTTTATGAAGTGATCTTCTTTACTAATTATATGCTGAACATATTCCTCAAATCTTTAATAGGTACTATGATAGAAGGGGGACTTCCTTTGTGTCCACATATTATGCTTTCAAAAAGTACTATTACATTAACACTCATTCTGTAATGAGGGGCTCCTCGAAGTGTAGGTCCTCTCTCCTCTGGGATTGAGGTTGGATGCTTGCGTCCTGTGGCATTCACTGAGGAGCTAATCTTGCCTAATCCTCTAGCTTATTTAAAAATAAAAATAAACTAAACTTATGTGTTTAGTTAAACCAAAATGGCAGAAAAATATTTCACATGGGAGATTGCCAGTTATATCAAGGTGGGTTGTATAATCACAGTCAAACTTCATTGGTGGATTTAATGTATTATGGAGGTTATGTATTTAGGATCACTGGATTTGTTTATGTGGCGATTAAGATTGATTGGAATCCACAACATAGTAGTGAGAGATAAGTTAATTTTTTTTTATAAAGAAAATTTCTGTTCCTTTCTCCTTTTTATTGTGTGGTGAAAGTAGGGTAAGGATAGCTGTGGGTTAGGTAGCTCTCAGAAGCATATCGCTCTGATAACATGTAGAAAAGAACATTTAAAAAAGGGGGAAGACGATCATCATATTTTGTCATTCCTCAGTTGAGTAATATACGTAGCCTTATATAGCCTCAATAAACACAAAGGTCGGTGAATGCTTAATCAAATCAACTAATTTAGCGCAATCAGTAGCCAGAGTATAGTTATACGGAAAAAAAGTAGCCATAATTTAGCTATACAAAATCAACAGAATTAGCTCAATCATCCCCAAACATTGTTTGTTTATAGCCTACATGAACAACACATGTGTAAGCCCCAATTATGAACAACTCATTTCTGCTTACAGCCGTAATTTATTAGGAAAAGTCTAGTATTGTTTGTCCTATAATATATTTTTATTATTTAATAGAGCTTTCTGTGCTGTGCAGAGCTTGGATAGTTTCTCCCAGCTGGTTGAAAGAAAGCTTTCGTCAAGGAAGATATGTGGGTGAGTTGAGTTGACTATGGTTCTGTTGTATTAGTAACACCTTAAGCATTTTTTTTTTCCCATTGTTGGATTTTTTTTTTTCAGATGAATCATCTTACATATTAGATGATAAAGAATATGTTCTCAAATATAAAACTGAGTTAAGAGGTGCAGTTCTCAGAGCAAAAGCAAGTCCCCAAGGCTTGCTTAAAGGCTACGATGTATGCATAGCAGCTCATGTTCAACCCACTGCTAGGATGTTATCTTCCATTGTCAGGTCTGCTGGAGGAAATGTAAGTTCCTCACTCTGAATCTAAATGTGAACATTGTACTGGTCTAGGGGAATGGCATCTTGCATTTTGTATGTCATACTTATAAAATGAATTTTTAGCAAATGAAACCTACCACCAAACTGGCAGGATGTGTTTTAGAAAACCTTAATTTCAACCAGAAAATGTTTTCGCTGCTAACTACGTGTTTTGTGCTTCAATATTTATCTTCACCTTTATTAGTTTCTAGAGGAAGCAACGAAATTAAAAAAATGCATGTTTTACAAAAGTGTCAAGATATAAACTTAAGATTCTCAAATTTGGACATGGACACACCAACTTGAGCATGATGCAATTTCAACATAGCATTTTCCGTATTTTCCCCGTCTTCATTAGACTGCTCAGAACTGGTTGTGTGACAAGCGTTAGGTGCTTGATCTTTACTGGTTATCATAAACATGGTTGTGGATTCTGGAGATTGTAATTCCTTAAATTGATTATTATCTATTATAGGGATAGGGATCCATAAGAGGGTAATATGGGGAGAAAGGATGACCAGAATGTCTCTTGGCATTTTGTCTTGAAAACAATTTCGTACATTCTTTCTTAATACTTCACTTTTATATAATCATTGTTCTCTCATCTGTCAGGAGATAAACTGTTAATGGTAATGATATTAATCTGGAATGTTTACTCCTCTGTTAGTCTCAAAACTATCTTAAACTTTTTGGGAGGAATATCGAATTTGCCATTGGGAGGGATATTGTTGCCAGTATACAATATTGAGCTTGTGAATTTTAATGACGTACATGGCCCACTTTGTTTGTATGCCTGTTTGCCATGTTCATTTTCCTTCATTGTGGCTTTCAGAACTAAAACGCTGCTAGTCAATGTCTTATATCTAAGTAGTGTCTTCATATTATAACGGTCGACACTGATTAATGTTGGATCAAATTCAGATTATTAGTGAATTGGAGAAAGTAAATGAAGCTTCAAAAACAATCTTTGTGGCATGCGAAGAAGACATGGAAGAGGTATTGTTGGCTGTAAAGAAGGGGATATGGACATTTAGCAGTGATTGGCTTATGAACTGTGTCATGGGACAAGAGCTTGACTTGGAGGCTCCCCAGTTTGCCGAGTCCCTTTGATGAACTCATATGCATGGTGTGGATATCTCTAGTGAATGTAAATATCTCATAACAGTAAATTAAAATATATTCTAGAACTCTTTTTGTTATAATTTTTGTTTATAATATATTCTAGAACTCTTTTAACCATGAAAGACCGTTTATTCCTGGTACCCAAGGGCGGATTTCCAAAGTCTTTTCGGCTGGGATGCTCTTAGGATGGTACAAGGCCCATTTTGTTTTCAACTGAAGCATAAAGTTGTGTTTCTAATGGGACTGTAACTTCGAACTTTGGAGAAATTAGTGCTAGCTGAATCAAGTCTTACATTATTCTAAAACTCAGTTTTCTAAGTGTTAGTGTTACTGGTTGTGGTTAACTGCTGGTGATTACGTTAATGGTGGTGGCCTCTTTTGTAGTGATGATTAGTAATTTCTTATCGGGGGAGTGGGGATAGGGATGGTATTTGCCATACCCGGCCCCGAATTGTCCGTTGCCATCCTTATATGTGTGAGTTCCCTCCTTTCCTTTCCTCACTTTGGCAACAACAAAAAATTGATGGGTTGTCTTGAATTGGACCCAAATTCATTATTCTGAACCCTAAATTCATTTGCGGTTATGAGGTGTTCACAATTTTCCTTTTTAGTAAAATATGTAAAAAATAAAACAAAAAATAATAAAGTTATTTGTGTTATAAAACTAGGGGGAATTGTAGAGAGCAATAAGAGAAATAGAAAGACAGAGAATTACTTGTATATCATTCATCTTTAATGTCTACTATTTATAGGCTTCGGGGATAGACAAATATTCACCACCCATTATTGGTAGGTTACAAGCACATAATTACAACCCATAAATGTACTAAATACAATCCTTAGTTACAACGACATTATGATGTGTTTTATGGTAGGTATTATGAGTGATATTATGGTAGTCATTCACAATCAATAGATTTACAACACTCCCCTTCGGATGTTTACCATATAATGATATAGTTGCCTCATTAAAAACCTTGCTTGGAAAACCGAGTGGGACAAAAATCTAAGCAAAGGGGAAAAGAGTGCAACAATCTTATGGATCATTGATATGGTGTTGAATGCGCTTATTGTTACCTCGTTAAAACCTTGCTTGGAAAATCCCAATGGGACAAAAACCTAGTTAAAGAAAAAAAGAGTACAGCGTGCATATGTCCTGTATGTAGTAGAACTGGGATGCTCCCCCTGATTTATATTCCCCCATGATCTTCAATAACTTCTAGAATCTTGACTTCGAAAAAATACTTTAGTAAAGAGGTTTGCTTACATTAGCCTTGATGAACCATTCTTTCACTTTCATTATACAAGCAGCAATGTTTTCATACATGATTTTAGGAGAATTTACTGTTGAAGGAAGATCACTGGTGTTCCAAACACAATGTTGTAACAATATCGAATTTAAAGTCAAAGTACGCACAAAAGAATTTTAGATCAATCATAATAATATTGAGTACATAACTTGAGCTTTGGGCTCTTAGTGTCAATCCTTTAATTAAGAATTTTATGACACTTTATATCTATGAAGAGATCTCTTCATTTAATGAGCTTTTAAAAATTTTCATGTATCATACAGTCGTAATAAATATGCATTTAATACATGCTATAAGTTTGGCTTTAAAATAACAATCATGCGCTCGAGACTCACAAGGTATACTGGTTTTTGAAAGGCCTAGGCCCAAACTAACAGACTTTCGTCATCACCATCATGGCAAAACATTTGTACTTATAGAAATGTGGATGCATCTACGATGGGAGACCAAAATTTTGTCTCTAGCAGGATGATACACCAATCTATAACCTTCATTTGTAATTTGGTGTTTAAGCTATAGGTTCAATATCTCACACTTCATATTTAGTGATAAATGGAATTGCCTATTTCTATTTTGGTCAATCACTTAACTTATCGACATCATGAAACATGATTTAATGTAATCATAGAGCTTGATGATTGCAGTAGCTTTTAATAAACCAAATGTATCATCAATTCGTGATCCCACAATTCTCATATGCATGCGCATGCATAATTTATGAGCATCTTAGTGCTTTAGGGTACTAATGCCTCTTCAGGGGCTTCCATTATCACTTATAGGATAAACATCTCTTTTAAGATGAATATTTTAGAAATTGTGGATCATAACCTCCTATAGAGCATTATTTTCAGTAAGGCTTGATTTTTCAAATAATCTCCATTTCTTGGGAGTTAAGTTTTTAGAACCTATAAATTTGTCATGCTTTAGGTATGCAATATATCAGTTATTGATAGTTATTTATTGTCATGTTCATGGATTGTGATACAAGAAAAACAATCCATGCTAGCATATGTATAACTTATATATGCATTGTCTTGATGAGACATAAGTGGATTGATTCAGCTCTTTTCACGATGTTCTTCAGGAATTGTCATATCTCCAGTGCAGGCACAACCAAAACCAACTTAGATTTTGAATTTGCATTGATAATTCATTGCGTACATTATGTTTGTGCAATAAGCACATAAACATCCAAAAATACATAAATGTAGTTGAATGCCAGTAATGAAATGTACAAGGGGATTGTTGTTCGTTGGAAATATGCCACAACCGAACTAATAATGTAATATATAAAATGGCATGGGCTTCAACTACTTTAATGATTGTGTAATACAACATACAAAAGAAAGTATGAAGTTTATCCAATAAACGTCTCTAGCTAACAATATTGGGGATAATGCAAAAATATTTATTTAGAATCAAAGAACTTTAGATTCTAATTCGATAAAGGAACTTCAGGTCCTAATTTAGTTATATGATGAGGATCGAGGAACTTCAGGTCCTGATCTCTTCTAAAAAACATGCCTAATAAACAAATAAATTAATTAATGTATGATTAGATATGAGAAACATGTCAAGTGTGAAATGTAAAAAAAATGTGTAGCTGTATGAAAGAAGAAAAGAAAAAATGTCAATAAATTATTCCTTATACATTATGCATATTCGTTTTTGTTTTCAAATAGCTACAGTAAACATTTATGCAAGTATATTAGGCGTATGCATGCATTACAATTGTTTTGAGGATATGAATGCATGTTATTACGCTCGGATTCCATGTATACCAATTAACTATGTTTATGCATACCAAATAACTATGTGGTTATTATGGTTATCAGACCAATATATCAAAAGAAAATTAAAAAAAATGAAAGAATCATAAGCATCATGAAGTCATGCGGGTGAGTACATGAAAACTCTAAGTCACGTGATGACTATAGCTTAGATAGAAAAAGAAAATTCATATAAAGAAATAATATAAAGAGCAACATTGTGTTGATAACATTTTATAAAACTAGGGGGAATTGTAGAGAGCAATAAGAGAAAGAGAAAGACAGAGAATTTGTTCTATGAACTTGTATATCATTCATCTTTAATACCTACTATTTATAGGCTTCGGAATAGACAAACATTCACCACCCATTATTGGTAGGTTACAAACACATAATTACAACCAATAAATGTACTAAATACAATCCTTAGTACATAGGTTACAATGATATTATGATGTGTTTTATGGTTAGTATTATGAGTGATATTATGGTGCTCATCATAATCAATAGATTTACAACAATATTCGGAAGTCAACTGCTTTTTTATTTTTATTTTTATTTTTTTATACCAGTGATATTGAGGAAATTAAACTTAAAAAAACCTATGGTTTGGGATTCTGGGTTTCGAACTGTGGAAGTGGAAAGTGACTCCAAGGTGGCAGTGGATCTTCTTAATTCTCTCACTATTCCTACCCACCCCCTGTTCAGTATCATCAATTGCTGTAAAGTAAAAATGAGTGCTAATTGGAATTGCTCAGTTAGACACATCCTTCGTGAACAAAACTGTGCAGCTGATGCTTTGGCTGCTATTAGTTTTGATTTTAATCCAGGTCTGCATATCTTTGAGGAGATGCCAGCTTGCATTACTGACATCCTGGCTGCTGATTCAAGAGGAGACTTCAGGCCTCGTCTTCTCTGCTTCTAGTTGGCTGACTTGTTCTCTTGGGCTTTAGCCCCCTCTGTTACCAAAAAAAAAAAAAAAAAAAAAAACCTATAGTGTAATGATAAATGCTCTTAACCATTTAAGCTACAAAATAAAATTCTTACTTTCGAAGTTTAAGTTTTTATATGAAGTCGAGTGGCCAAATTTCCCTCATTGTCGATGCCGTAAAACATACATCATTGTACATAAACAATGCTACAGACACTAACTTATTACATTAATATATTGATATTAAGAGATGTTGAAATTTTTTATTTGTTGTAAATAAATAAAGTCTCAAGTAAGACCAAGAAAAGAAAATAAAGAAGAAATGTGGACATGACAACTGACGTCAGCTAGGATCCCTAGCATTAGTAACAGACACTCACTCTGTTGGGAGATATAAACATGAGTAACGGTCCAGAGGATAAGACCCGAGAGAGAGAGAGAGAGAGAGAGAGAGAGAGAGAGAAATGAGAGCTGAGCTGAGTTTTATACGTGGGTGTTCAGTGCCCACCAGTCTCAGCTGCTCTTTCATCCCAAACATTCATTTGTCTACTTTCTAAAAACAGAGTTTGTTTAATTGCTCTTGTTTCCTCTTTTATTTCTAATTATGACAAGCATGGCCGCAGAATTCGCATTTGTCAGAAATGGTAGCACCGCCACTACCACTACTGCTGCCGCTGCCTTGTTCAGCTCAAATTGGAAAGCTTCCGAAAGAAAGAGTCATCAGTCACTACACACTTCTTGCATGGATGACAAGAACAGGGTCTACAAACAACTGGGTCTGCTCTCTCTCTCTCTCTCTCTCTCTCTCTCTCTCTCTCTCTCCATATATATGCATTGTATGTCTATATGTATCTGTTACAATTATGTCACTTTTGGTAAAGTTACTGGTGCCATGTTCTGTATTGGGCCTACCCAATTGAAACTTAAACAATTTTGTGCTGAAATAACTTTGTATTTATTGGAATCTATTGCAATATTTAAATTCTGGAAATGGGTATGTGTATGGCTTAAATGTGATAGGGGGCAAGTTCAGGCTGAAGTACAGTCTGTTTGAGCATTTTGAAGTTTATGTCTTGGTCTTAAGTGAAGTACTATAAGGTTTTGAATCTCTGTGTATCTTTTGTAATTCTTTGAACTCTTGTGTTTAAGAAGCTTGGACTATGCTTGGAAGGTAAATGTGTCAATGCCCAGAAACAAAGGGCATGAAAAACTCTACTTCATCAAATGAGCTATGATAAGGGCATGAAATATTCTATAGAAGATCAATTAGAGCTGAACGGAATCAAATGGAAGGTTTAATAAGTATTTATCAAAAACTTATGCTAGGACCAGTGGGGCTTCTAGCTCTAGTAGTACAACACTTATCTCCTACACCCACAACAAGGGCTTGACCCCGAACCAAAGCAAGATGTTAGGACCTGTCCTTGGGGGAAAAGGAAACGGAATGTTAAGGAAGGGGATTCACAAAGGTTTTGTTTATTTCTTTATCATTCTCCTTTAATTTCTCAGCTACGTTATGTTTTTTTTTTTGTGGGTAAAGAAGGGCTCTTGTTGCATCACATGTTTGATGCTTAAACTTTGTGATAAGAGATGGTTGTTGTTTAGAGGGTGAATAAGGGTCAGTGATGCCAATGTCCTGGCTCTATGTCATATCTCCACATAAATGTTGGATGGATGATGAGGTTGCAGTACAATCTCATTGAGTGTGAGTTTATTTTCCAATCCAAAAGGGGAAAATAAATAAACTGTGCGACTGATTACATATTTATCTAATTCTGGCTGCAGAAATTTCAGCACTTAACTTATGCCGCAAAAAAAAGCTGAAGGTTTGGTTTGGTATATGAATCCGATAGTGTCGTGCTGAAATTTATGCCCTAGGTGTTCAGTTTTAAAATCTGTAAATGGAATACCATATTAAATCCATTCGCTTTTTGCTTGTAGTTGTGGGACATACAAAACCCTTCAGCTGTGACTGATGGGAAGAAGGATGAAACTTATGTATGTTTCCGTTTCACAAAAAAAAGCTGAATTAATTCTGTTTTGGCAAACCAGTGAACTGATCAGGAATTAATAATTATTTATGCTTCAGATTATGAATCACTGCTACATTGTTTGATATTACATTGGATCCAAAATGACAGTCTGAATCTTGTTTAGGATTATTTTCTTTGAAAAAGAAGATTGAAGATACAGTTCTCCGAGCTGAGATGTTGGCCCCATTGGCATTGGAACTTGAAGAAGCAAGAAGAAATAAGCAGGAACAACAGATACGTGACTATAACCTTTGGGATGACACAGCTAAGTCCAGTGAGATTCTTGCCAAGTTAGCTGACAGTGCCAAAGTGGTTGATGCTCTTAAAGACTTGACATATAAGGTGACACCTTAAAATACATGGTGTATTTAAGTTATCAACTGGTTTTCCATTATTCATTATTGAGATGTACGAAGACACAAGGCTACATTGCACTTCATGTGGTACCTGCAGTATCTTAGATAATATTTCTACCTTCCTCAGATGAATATGAGGATCTGGCATTTATGACTACATCTGCTTATCGCTCTGCAGGCTGAAGAAGCAAAGCTGATAACGCAGTTAGCGGAGATAGATGCTATACATTATGGGCTTTTTAGGCAAGCATATGTTGCATCTCTAGATGTAAGCAAGCTTTTGGATCAGTATGAGATGTCCAAGCTTCTCAAGGGACCATATGACATGGAGGGAGCATGTCTAGTTATCAAAGCTGGAGGTGAAGGCTACCCTGAGGTTTGATAATCTACCTTTGCTCTTGGTACGATGGGATTGCATATGGTTGAAACTGTTAGTGTATGTTAACTTAAATTTTTCATGTTACTAGAATGCATTAGGCAGAATGGAAACAGGAGCTTGATACACCAGAAACCTTAAGGATCTGGTATAATGAGAAAAAGACAGAAAAAAAAAAGAAAAAAAAAGAAGAGTTTTGACAATTGCTTACTTGCGAGTTTGAATACTCTATGGTGCTATATCTAAACACACTGTTTTTCTACCCTATACTCTCCTTAAAACTTTAATAAGTTATCGATTTCTTGAAAACAGTGAAACAGGGAATATGGGATGTTCCTTTTCCAAATCAACTGAGTAAGTGTTTCCAAATGTAATTGTACCGAATGTGGGCAATTCAATGTTTGTCACATTTTGCTCGAGTAATGGGGACTGAAGTTCCTAATCTGAACCAGGTTGCACCTGAAAACAGAAAGCTTTAGCAACACAAATTGATTAAACGAAGCCTTGCTCACGTCTACATGTAAGAAACATAAAGTGAGATTTTGAAGTGTGTATGGACTGATGAATTGCTGAAAATGGAACTATTGGTCAAATTTAATTTTTATTTAGAGAAGACTCGTTTCTTTTCTAAATCTGTCAAATCGCCCAATCTTAGAAACAAGATTCCTCTGAGATTGACAGACTTACATGCAATCTATACTATCTCTCTCTCTCTCTCTCTCTCTCTCTCTCTCCCCTCACCCCCTTCCCCCCATCCTCTTATATATACACATTTCTATTTATCTGTGACTTGATTTTGGAATTTCTGTAATTCAGGTATGGGTAAAACAACTACTAAGCATGTATACCAAATGGGCCAAAAAGCTAGGTTATAAAGGGAGGGTCATTGAGAAGCGTCCTTCCACAAATGGTGGCATCAAGTCAGCAACTATTGAGTTTGAATTTGAGTTTGCTTATGGCTATCTTTCCGGAGAGACAGGTGTTCACAACATTATAAGTTCGCAAAATGGATCTGCTTTGCATTTGGTAAAACTTTCTTTCTGTTCTGACCCTAAACCCTGATCTCAGTATTGCAATCATTAAGTTTTTTACCAGTATGGTACTCAAGTAAGTGCACTCTTAGTATATTCCTCCCAGGAGGCACAAAGTTAGAATTTAGTAAACAAAATAAATCCTGCAATATAGTCAATGCTAACCGTATATCTAATGCTCATGCGCTTGGTTTACCTTGGTCAGTTCATTGTTGCATTATATTAGGTCGCACTGGGAACTGCAAACTAGAGACTTTATGACACAATAAACCACTTTTTCTCAACCTTACAGATTCAGTGCTGCAGACCTCTGGACGATATGTTGTTAGTTAGCAGTAGACTAGTAGTACAGACCAAATTAAGGGAAGGAACATTCTCTCAGTTGTTGAAAGAATATGCTTTGATTGACTTTAAGATGAAGTTTGTTGAAGCTTATGAATAATTTGGCAGACATCATCAGTTGAGGCTAACCTTGAATCCTTGATGTCCAAATCTAGAATTCAGCTTGAGGGCCTTCATCCTTTTCTGTCCCTGTCATTTGAGTACTTTTCTATCTACTAGCCTGTTTGAACAATTCAAAAGAAACACCAACACCAGCATCACTTTTAATTTAGAATTCAATGTGACATGACTATCTAAACCATTATACATATCTCTATTCACTTGTCTTATGACATGTAACATGTAACTTAATCGTAAAATTGATAATTCTGTTGGTATACTATCTTTTCCAAAAGTTTTAACTTTTAGCTGTTAGGTGAAGAGGCACAACTTAGTTGTATTAGGCACTTAGCCCAATCAATATAGGACTAGTGCTCAACACTCCTCATATCGAACCCCTCTTTTGAGTGGTCAGACATGAATACTGGTGGCCTCTTCTTTGAACGACCAGAGTGGTCCCTACTAAGACGATCAATATGTGGTGGCTTTGATACTATATTGAATTAGTATGTTACCTAAAAGTTAGGTGGAGAGTCAATTGGGTAAAAGATACCTAGCTCAACCACAACTAGTGATTAGCAATGTTCATTTCATTAGTTATATATCTCGTAAGAATCTGGACTAGTAATTTTACAGTTTGGAAATCTGAGTATCTTGCAGGCTAGCTCAGCAAGTGTGGATGTTTTTCCTTTGTTTCTTGGAAAAGCTCATGACCTACAAATTGATGAGGAGGATTTAGTCGTCACATTGCCATCAATGCTTGAAGAAGAGCAGGGCCAAACTGGACCTTCAGTTTCCATCCAGCATATACCCACGAGTGTAACTGCGCAATCATCAGGTGCTTCGTGGTTTACTAGATGCCCTTACATACTTTATAGCTTAAAATGAGCTCTTTATGATCTAATCATATTTCTAGATGACCAGTGACAACAACATTATTTGCATTTTGTACTTTAAAATCCATAATATATATATTTTTTCTCATGCAAATCCTTTTTAAATATTATCATTATATGCAGGTGAGAGGAGCCACTTTGCAAATAAGATCAAGGCCATTAACCGGTTGAAAGGCAAGCTTCTCATCCTTGCACTGGAACAAGGAGTTACTGAGGTTAGTGATATCAAGAAAGATGACATTGTCAATCTGTGGCAGAAAGAGACTCGAACGTACATGTATCATCCACACAAACTAGTGAAGGATGTAAAAACCGGCATCCAACTGCCTGACCTAATGTCTGTTTTGAATGGAAATCTTGAACCTCTTATTGTTGCTCATATTAATTCAAGACAATAAAGTTACATGGTTTGGAGTTCTCTGACTTCTTTTTGTGCAATGATCAAACTGCTACCTTTTTGGGTTAAAAATTTCAACTTCATTCACATCTTGCTTATACCTATTAAAAAAAAAATTACATATTGTTTTGTCATTGTATTAGTCTCCATAACCAACAAAGTAGTTGATTAGAACAATGTAATGAAAGTTTCTCATTTATGTTGTCAATTCATGTTCTCAGGATGCTTTATTTTTGGCTGAATCGAAGTTCTGAGAGCCTTTTAACATCACAAATTAACTAGCGTCCTCCTTTGAGTCTAGCTACCATGAGGCAGGGGTATCCTGTAGGCATTAGTGCAACCGTGCAAGCCCAACAGCCGATCAAATGATACAAAAATATACCAGTAAATCATAGGATTTATCTTTAAATGTTCCTTTGAAAACCCAATGGGTGGCAAGGAAGCTCATACCCTTTATTTACAATCAATACTACTTAATTATCTGTATTTTTTGGTAAAATGGAGTGCCAAATTATTTGTACAAAAGCGTTGAAGTTGCTAATCAGTTAGTAAGTTCAAACGCTACCTCCACAATGTAATTTCATAATTCGAACTGTATAATTTTTAGGACCTCATTCAAACTTTATCCCATCAAACTTTTATTCAAATCAAATATCATTTAGTCTCTTAATTATTATCATGAACATTTTCTTATTTACTGAAAATATGGTGCGTGTCTATTTATTTGGTCATTGTTACATAATTAAACGCTTTTTGATTTGAGTGAATTTTTGAAAGGATGATATCTCAATAATGACCTAAGAAGTAAACATTTCCGATTATAGAATAGATTGTGATGTGAGCTGAAATTAGGTTAGCGTCATCCTAGCTTACTAACTAGTTAGCGCTTGAGGGTTACTATTTTATGTAAATGATTATTGTACTTAATTTATTTGCTTGATATGAATTGTACTTAATTATACTGGTATGGACTCCAAAGGGTTTTTAATTACAATGATCCCTGATTTGTACCCAAATTTCATTATGGTCCTCAAATTTGGTTTTAAATTACAAGGCGTCCTTCAATTGTGCGTGTGGCAATTTGGTCATTCTGTCATATTCCATCAATATGGTCGTCAATTTGAGGGAATAAAATCGTAAATTCATATACAAATCACCCATAAGACAACCTACTCACCTGTGCTATTGCATTCCCTCCATAACCTGCCAACAATTTTGATAAATTGGTATAGAGAGGGCAATTAGCGCTTCAATTGGGAGGAATTGTAACATGTTATGCAAGGGAATGCAAAAGATTTGTCCATGAATTGACGCTTCTATCCATCAAATTGACTAATACATTGACAAAAATTTAAAGAAATAACTAAATTGCTACGTGTGACACAATTGAAGGACGCTAGAAATTAAAAATCAAAATATTGTAGTTAATAACCTGTTGACTTTTGTTAGGAGACAAGTAAAAAATTAGTAATAAAAATTAAGTTTAACGAAAAACTAACTTTTAGTAATTAGGATATGATAAATTGATTATTTTACTTTTGGATTAGCTGAATTAGTTTTATATTTTTGTTTGTTTTGGGAAAAAAAAAAAAAACACACACACACACAAACACGCACACATTTCTAAGATTGAAAAAAGCCTCTTGATGATTGAAAAACGCTCTCTACCTTAGGAGAAATTATACAATCTTAGCGGATATGTTCGCTGACTTAATTAAAATTCCTCTTATTTTCTCCTTTGTTTTTTCCTTTCTTTAAATTTAATGGAAATTACCTTTGCCCCAATTACTTGGGTGCTTGTAAAGGAAAATAATGAATTTTGGTTTTTGTTTTTTGTTTTGAATAAAGGGGATTACTTTGAGGATCTTTGCTTCAGACAATGTCAGTCCATGGTGTTTTCTTATTGCTTGGGAGTTTTAGACTAAACATGGTTTTCGTTAGATGGGTGTTTTAGGTTCAAACAATAGGTGATCGATTTTAAGTGGGATTTATTGAATAATAAACAACCTACAAATGTTTTTAATAAAAAAGTTGATATAGATTCAAATTCCCTAAGAAGTTGGGTCCAATTTTCGGATTTGGTGACTTTGATCTAAGTCTTTTGACTTTTGTGCCATATATGATTACATTCCTTTTTAAATTTTTTTGATATAATATTTTGATATTTTTATTTTTAAAATCAATTTTTGTTCCAATGTTGCCCCTTATGACTTGAATTGAGTAATAGTCATTATGTCATATTGCCTATTGCATTGCATAGGCACAGTCCCGATCTCTTGAACTACAAAGGTCCAAGAGATTTATGGTCACTCACTGTTGGATGTAAATTCAACGGTTCACTTACTCTTGCACTCTTTTTAAGAAATTTTTTTGAACCGTTGGATTAATATTTGTTTTTTCATATTTTCGACAACATGTAATAGTATTTTATGTACCTTTTTTGTAGTTTTTTTTTATAGGTAACATACAATTTTATTTTGTCTATTTTTGTATTTAACTTATATGTAGTCTTCTAATTTATGTTCCTAATTTACAGGTAGTGGCGGACCTGTGCAGGCGCAAAGAAGTGCACCTGCACCTCCGGTCGCCGGAAAAGTCCATTAGAGCAGCCGGAATTGCACCTCTGCTTCAGACCAGAGACGCACGCAACGTGTTTGAAGAAATGCCCAAACCACCTGGGCACTGCACTGCAGCTGCTGCGGGCAAAAAACTGCAAGTCCTCCTCTTCTTTTCCTTCAACTTTCGTTAAGCAAACTTCTAAACCCCCTTTGCTTCACTCTCAAAATGCACACAAAACTTGTACTCAATTGGGCTCTAGAGAAGCTCAAAGTCCTTACCCGAAGGGGCGAAATTCCATCTGGGTATGCTGCATTTCTTCCTCAATGACATAAATTACATTCAACTTTTAGTTGGTCCAATTGGGTTCTTCTCTAATCAGTGTTCATTAGGAAATGCTACTATGAAACTTTGGTTAGAAGATTGTTTTTTTTTTTTCTCTTTTCCAACTGGGTATATTTGATTTTGCTCCAATTAGTGAATTTTGGTCTCTGTAATTTTTTCCTTTGGGCTGTCATTGTTAGCTTGTGGAACTGGAAGTTTCTACTTGATTATTATTCTGAAGTTATGCTGCAATTATAACATTATGTCAAGGTTTGAAGGACTAATATAGGGTAAGCGGTTGATAGTAGGCAATCCTATTTTTGAACATGTCAAAGCAGCAAAAAACTAGTTAGAAGCTTGATATAGTTGTACCTATTTGCTTTACTGTGGAACATACAAATAGAAAAGAAAAAAAAAAGCAATTTGGTGTATGTTTATAGATTATACTCCTTGTCCCTTATTGCTGATTTTGATTATGATTTTACATATATATTGTTTAAATTATAAGGATATTTAGTTTTTATTTTTTATTTTTTATTTATATTTTTTTTATAGCTCTTAACTTTTGAAATTGCACCTCTCCTGAAAAAATTTTAGGTCCGCCGCTGCTTACAGGTAACATGATTTATCACTAAGTTTTTTTCGTTGCTAATAATAACACTATTTACGTGTATGTTAGGTGCATAATTTAATATGAGTACTTGTCTGATAGATTTGTATAATATATGGGTCTTTAATTTTTTATTGATTAAATTGTATTTTATCAATATATTAAGAATATTATCAAAGAAAGAATTCAAAATTTAAATTCTAGAATTCAATTACAAGGAAATAATGCATTAAATTTAGATTTTCAATATGTTCACCTTATTTACTTCAAGGGGTAAAATCGACACAATAAAAAAAGTAATAAATGTCAAAGGACCTACATTGAAAATAAAAACACGTGGACTAAATTCAATAACAACTAATCGTTTTGAACCTAGATCTAAGAAGCCCAACTTTTAATGATTTTTTGGTGTTTAAGAAATTATGATTATCAATAGAAGAACAATACCCAGTGGATTGAATGGAAAAACAGCCATTGCCATGGCTTCAGAGACAGAACCAAAGACGAAAAAATATATTTGAGAAGTGAGAAGGAGGAAGCCTGCGGTATTTGGTAAAGTTTTGCCCGTACAATTTTCTAGCAGCGATGATGGATGACGTTAACGCCAATATCAAACGGACGTTTAGTTCTGTCTCCCCATAGTTGTAGTTATCCAGGTGCCGTCATCTCATTGGTCCATACTACCACCTGTCAAATGCCACGTGGTAGTACAGTACCACCGTATAATTTCTCTCACCGAATGTCGTCTAGGGTCTCACGCGTGGCTGTCCTCCTACCCCTCGGCTAGCTCGGGGTTAGAATTATAATAAATCAAACCTGTGGGATTCGATTGTGATTAAACCAAAACTCATGGAGTGAAACTGAAATTCTCCCTCTATAAATTGATAATAGATTTAACTCACAAACTCACAAACGCGAGGACGCAGACACATCACTCCATGAGAAGAGCGGCACCGAATCTCCAACTCAAGCACAATGCCTCCGCTTACTTCCTCTGTCAGTCTCTCTCTCTCTCTCTCTAAATGCAAACACATACAGAACGGTCATGTTCATGTTCATATGGAAACTTCTTTCTCTGCCTTTTTATGCTTTTGTGGAAGAAAAAGAAGCATAAATTTTGTAGAACAGGATAAGAACCAGGAGAATCTGTTATCTTCTTCTGTTCCGTAGCATAAATTTTCCTTGTAATCTTCTTGTGCCCGTGTACCCCTGAAACATTCGTAGAGAAAGATTATGATGAAAGACTTTGGAGAGATATCTTTTCTTATGGGTGATGAATTGAATTGTTATTAATTTTTCAGAATCAGCACAAAAGGATAAGATTATTTGACTAGCTTTCTCTCATATGCATGCGTCAACCAATTTTTATTTTTAAAATAAAGTATATCGTTGTTTTTGTTTTTGTTTTGTTTTTGTTTTTACGCTGATGAAAATGAGGAAAATGAAAAAAACGAGAAATATATCCAGCTGAATTGGGTGTAGGTGACAATTGTGTGTCACCATAGCTTGTGTTAGATATGGGAAAATATTTTTCCTCACCCTGCCATTACAGACAGCCTAAAGTGTTCCATGATCTCAATTTTGTTGTCAGAGCATGGCATTTAAAAAAATTAAAAAAAATAAAATAAAATCTTTTAGTAAACTTAAAAGTTATTGTGTTTGCAGGTTGATGCTCTCCTGATGAATGTCTATACAAACACTCTCCTGAAGTGTGAGAGATTTGAAGTTTCACACTTCCATGACCGAAGTGTTCACTTGTTTACTAATAAAACATGGAGATCAAATAATGTGCCGGCTTTTAGAGGCACAAGTCATCTTAATAGACGTGGTAAGTTCATTTCCCTGCAAATGGATGTTCAGAGTTTCTCATGATAAATGTAATCTCTTATTGATGTTTTTGACAAGTTGCTTTGAAGCACTGTAATTTGGGGGCTTCTTAAGGAAATAAGATCATGTGAGATTATGCCAATCTATGGGTGAAATCTAGGACTTGGACTCCGTTGTTTTGTCATTCTTTAAAAAATTATCTACCTAGTTGTTTTAGAAGTCATCTTTGTGCATGGTGGAAGAGATTAACCTTGAGTTTTTGAACTTTTTTCCTGGCTTAATTTTTAGGTTATAGATCTACAAAGATATCATCTCAAGTTATGGAACAAATGCAAAGCAATGTGTTTGTCAAAGAGTACTCAGAGGACTTACCTGTTACATCTTCATATGAATCGGCCATGGAAGCACTTTCCTCCTTGATTACACGTAAAAAACGTGGAGAGAGATCATCTGTAGGTGGTAAATATGGGAAGTTGGAAAGGATGTCGATATATCTCAAGGTAATGTACTGACACAGTACAATGAGACCAGCATGCTCTGAGTAGTTATTGTTGAAATTAAACTTACTTGATTGTGAATGTTGTGGTGACTATCTAGTTTGATTTGTATCTTTGTAGTAACATATATTGTTTTTTAAATTTTGATTTAGTGTTTGTAGATTGAAATGCAGAATGCTTGGTTTCGTTACAGATACTAGGCTTGGAGGAAAAGATAGGAGGACTCAAAATTATTCATGTGGCTGGAACAAAGGGCAAGGTGCTTTCCCTTTAAACTATAAACTCCATATCCTCTATAAATCAGACTAAAGCTTTCAAACGATTAACAACATCTTTTGAAGTATCATTATGATATCCAACCCTAGTAGTGTCGATAAGGTCATAGCTGATAAGGTCCGTAAATAAGAACATGTTTTTTAACTTGTTAAATGAGATATTAACTGATCCAATGATTGAAAACATATTTTTATTAAAGTGTCTGATTAGATGTGTTACTTGACAAGGATTCAAAGTGTCTGAGATGATACAAATGGGAATGATATTAGAAGTTTAGTATTCTTATTAATCTTACATTTGTCTAAGGGTTATTGCATGACACATAATAGTCAGAGAACACATTTCTGCAATCCCTCTCTCTCTCTCTCTCCCTCTCTCTCTCTCTCTCTCTCTCTCTCTCTCTCTCTCTCTCTCTCAATCTTTCTGTTTTTCTTTTGGGCTTTCACATTTAAGGGTTCAACATGCACATTCTGTGAGGCTATTTTGCGGGAGTGTGGTTTTCGAACGGGACTGTTCACTTCTCCTCACCTGATTGATGTGAGAGAAAGATTTCGGATCAATGGGTTAGTATTTTAACATAAAAATGAACTATATTGCTTATCTTTTGTTTGGATACGTTCGCCGTGTCTCTCTCTCTCTCTCTCTCTCCATTGCCTGTAATTGGTAACTTATGTGTACAAAATTAATCTTACATTTGACTGTCAATATAACTTTCGGGTCTGAGCTTGACTTTAAATTGCATGTGTAGGTTGGACATAACTGAAGATAGATTTCTACTATATTTTTGGAATTGTTGGAATCAACTGGAGGTATTACTCCCATATAAATATTAGAATTCCATCTCTGGAATACTTTTAAGATATAGTTGTTCCAAATTGTAAAAGTTCTTATTGAAATCTCATACCCCAGCATGGTTCATGAGCATCTTCACGAACGGATGTATAGTTGTTCCATATTGTATGCAATTAATGATGATCACAAAATAATCATTGTTCCATATTGTAAAAGAGTTTCTATTCGAGTCTCATACCTCAAGCGGGTTCATCAGCACCATGCATGGCATTTCAGTAGTGCTCCTGTACCTGCTGTTAGATGTGGCATCAATTCGAATTGTACTGGTCATATTCATCAAAACTCAAGATGTTTTAGGCTTTCACTAGACTGAGAGCTTTGGTATGCATTATTTTTGCTTCAAATTCGTGTCGAAAATCCCTATGTATATGTATTTGGACTTTTCAGTTTCAAGAGCATCAGAACAAATTCATAAAAGCTTAAAATTTATACGAATCATGGCTATCATATTCCAAATTGGGAGGACTTTAGAATCTTCAAGAGTACGTGTGAGCTTGATTTTTAAATTATGATTTAATAGGTTGCATATGCATAAGATGGTCTTTAGTAATTTTTATTACTGCTTGATAACTTACCAAATAACAACTTATGGTACTGATGCTTTATCTGTGTTAAGCGCCCAAGTTGTAAAACACAGCTTTTTGATTGTTGAAGCTTGAATTTGCAGGAAATGGTTACAGAGGACCTGCCAATGCCTCCCCTATTTCAGTTCCTCACTTTATTAGCTCTCAAAATATTTGTTTGTGAACAGGTTAGGCATAGAACCTTAATTGCATATAAAGCTTCCCATTTTGGAATTACACACAGAGCTGCAGCAAGGAGTTCCTTTTGGTTTTTTGGTTACTCATCTATTTTTTCCCTTGTGTATTGTATGTATTTTTAATTATTCTCGCTACTGAAAACTGTTAGAGTCTGATGATTGGGTCATTTTATCCCTGCTTTCGTTTGGAATTTTCTGTTCAACTGTCAGTGTAGTCATCACTCTCCCAAATGTGACGTCAGGAAATGTTCTGAAGCCTGCTTATTAGCTAGTTCCCTAATCTCCTTACCATCCCTGCATTCCCTCCCTTATTGAGGTCTTCGAGCAGTGTTCCCATATGTCTATATTAGGACTTTTCTTGTTCTGTATCAATTAACTGGATTAGTGTGTTCTATGGTTAGCTTGATATGCACTGTTTCACTAACATAGTATTAAAGCCTATTCCCGGTGTTTGAATCTTGGAAACCCTATTTTTGGTATCTAAGTTTTGTTTTCCTTGGATTTTTTCTTTTTCCTGATGTATTTTGATTGAGAACAGTACTTTTGATAGGTTGACGTTGCTATTATTGAAGTTGGTCTTGGGGGAAAAACAGATTCAACAAATGTGGTATGCTGTATGGAACTACATAAAATTCTTGAAGTCTATTCAAATTTCAAAACTGTTTTATTTTTCTTGTTGAAGCCTATGATTAGATTATAATAAAGTGAAACTTGAGCATTCTCTTAACTTTTTTGCTGAAAGAACTGTATATATGATAAACGATGGAAATACTTATTGATGTTAGTGGTAAATCGTGCAGATAAAAGAACCTATTGTTTGTGGCATTACATCTCTGGGGATGGACCACGTGGAGGCATTGGGTGAGTCTTTTTGACTCCTCAACTTCTTTTTTCATATTTTGTTTACTGAGAGTACAATTACCTTTGTACTTTTTTATTTTGGTGGTGAAACAATCATCTTCATACTTAAGATAGGGAACATTTATAATTTTGCAATTATATGAATTCTATCCTGTTTCTGAGACTAGTTATCAGTAATCAGGTATTATTCTTTTGTATTTTCCTCCGTTTTAGCATTATTGTGAGCGATGGGGATATTTGGGTGCTAAATTAGGTAACTATAATATTATGCAGGAAATACCCTTGGGCAGATAGCTTCTCATAAGGCCGGAATATTCAAGGTATAAATCTCCCACACAAGCAATTCAAACTAGCATGGATATGCTTTCTTTGATTATGAGTTATTTATCGCATATTTCTGTTTTGATTATTCAAATTGGCAGTTTTCATATTTTCTGAATTGGGTTGATGTCTTCCCTGCTACTGAAGCCTCATATTCCTGCATTCGTGGTAGCTCAACTTTCTGAAGCAATGGATGTAATCCAGGAGGTGGCTCGTGGACTAGCGGTAAGTCATCTCTCCTAATTCCATTGTGTAGAGGTCATAATTTGAATGTATGCATAATACATATCACACACTTGCATGTGCACATATGTATACTTTTGTTCCCTGTCAATAGTTTTCTGGTCAAATTACTTCTTACCTTTTCCATGGGCCCTAAAAGAAATTTTTTTCTGTCATTGTGATCCACCATTTTCTTCTGATCATTGATGATTTACCTCCAAAAGCTTTTTGGCCTGGTTTTATGGGAAAGCACCACAATTATAGAATGAAATTATGAGTTATATATATATATATATATTATTCCTTCTTTAGTTTTTTGCACATATTTTGGATAACGATCAGGAACAAATGCAGTATCTGAATTTTTTCGTCACTCTAGTTTTCATGTGATCAAGTATGATAGTTGACAGTAGACACTAAAGCTTTCATATGATCTTGTCAAGTGTTTTAATACATTGAAGTAAATAAATGATAATTGCATAAATGCGGTTCTTGATGGATATAAATGTTCTTGTTATCCTAAAATTGAGATGAAAAAAGGTCTTGACATGGTAAAAACCTGGGTATACAAATTTGGTAATGTTTGTTTTATTTTATTCAAAGATGACATGTTATGTGGTGTAGATGGAAGCCTGTACATTAAACAAGCGTGTAGTAGACGTCAATTTGTTGGTCATCCTTCAGTGTTCAGCTAGGCCTAACCAAAATATCATTGTTCTGCTAGATATTTTTATAGGTTAATAACTGTAGGTTCATTACATACAAGTTCCCAGACAGAAGAATTTATGGATTGTTAGCTGCATGTGCTTCGCCTTTTGATCTGTATTTACCAATTGCAGGTTCCGTTGGAAGTAGTGGCACCACTTGACTGTGAGAAGATGGATGGTTTAAAACTTAGCTTGTCTGGTGACCACCAGTTCATCAATGCTGGTCTTGCTGTTTCTCTTTCTAAATGTTGGCTTCAAAGAACGGGGAATTGGGAAAAACTTTTTGGAAAACAAGATAACCTGGAAAGCAATTTACCAGGGGCATTTCGTAGAGGTCTTTCAACAGCACATCTTTCTGGGAGAGCTCAGATTGTTTATGATACTTCTCTGAAGTCTTGCAATTCATCAAAAGTGTCTGAAAGTTCTTGTGGAGATCTAATTTTCTACTTGGATGGAGCTCACAGTCCTGAGAGCATGGAGGTTTGTGGAAGATGGTTCTCTAGTGCAGTAAAGGGAAAACAGAAGGCATCATCTTGTTTTACGGTTGAAAACATGGTGCAGGTTTGGGGGAATGGTCACCTCCAATATGGAACAGAAAAAAGGGATAAGTCTTACAAAATATCAAAGCAGGTAAAACCAATACAGATTGCTATTTACTTTAGGGTATAGATGTCTTGAGATATCTATGGACAGCTCTTAGTGACCGGAATGTCTCAGTTAATGGCTTATCATATCAACTGAATGATTCTCATGTACAGTTCGTTTATGTCTGATATAATAATTGGTCCTTGTATGTAATCTTTATGCCTTGTAGATTCTTTTATTCAATTGCATGGAGGTTAGAGACCCTCAAGTATTGCTTCCAAAGCTTGTAAGCACGTGTGCTTCTTCAGGTATTGCTGATTCACTTTCAGTTAATTAGTCAATTCCACCTCTTTGTTTTTCTCATTTCTTAAAAACTACTTGTTTTCTTCAAGAAGCTTTGAGATATTGGTGTCAAATTTTATCTCTTCCTCTAAAAGGGGAAGGTTGTGTGAACTTGTGGGCGGGGAGTTGGGGATGGGGCAGCGGTAGCCAGCTATCTTTGTCAGCAGAAAAGAAAGAGGCAATTGTCACTTTCCTTTTTAGACCTTATATGTGATATCAGTATTCTATAAAACCGTACTAACGTATAAGCTCAATGCAATACAACAAAAACTCATTGTTAGTATAAATTTGAGAATATATTGCCAGTATTCTCTACTACTAATTGCATGGCGTCAAGATTAGTTAGGTGGTCTGTTGAAACTTTGAGCATAGCATCCTGTAAATGTAGTTTGTCTTTTTCTTTTTTCGCTGCTATTTTTTTTCCTAAGGATATATATGTATTGTCCCCTTCTATTGAGGGATCCCTCAAATAATTTTATTTGAGGGACGCCTTTTAGGGTACTCTACGAATTTTTTTTCAACTATCCAAACCGTCTATTTTTCAAGTCTTCATTCATAGATCATCCTTAAAAAAAATCATACATATTGAAAATCATTAAGGCATCTAATTGAGAACAACAGAATCAATGAACACAGTGCTTCAAGAAAGTACTTAAATTTCAATAATTTAATTGAATGGTCAAATGATATTGGATTCAAGTGATTTTTTTGTAGAGATGATCTTTGAATGAATATCTACAAAATAGAAGGTTTGGATTAGTGAAATACAATGCGGAGTGGGCCCTACAAGGGTGTCCCTCAAATAGGCTTATTTGAGGGATCCCTCAACGGAAGCTCTCTGTATATGTATATTTCTATGGTTATGAGAGTTGAAACTGTTGCCTCATGATTTGTCAAAATATTTCTCAGGTACTCATTTCTCAAAGGCCCTTTTTGTCCCAAGTATGTCAACTTATGACAGAGTTACTTCTGCTGCCTCAGTCATTCCTGCCGATAACTTTAGCAGGGACCTGTCTTGGCAGTTCAGCCTCCAGAGACACTGGGAGAAGATGATCCATGGGAAGGGTATATACTTTGGTTTCCTTGAAAGCTTCAATTGGATTTTAATTGGTTATTTTGCGGTGTTTGCTTATTTACACACCTGATAATAATGATAAGGTATATATGTATACATTACATGCACGTATGTATTTATGTTAGACACATGCAGGCACAGACACATTTTCCTGACCATTAATTTAAAAAATAAAATAAAATAAAATAGAAAGGTCAATCAAAACATTTCATGGCTCTTATGAGGCCCATGAAACTGAGATTATGGCAGTGGTGGAATGTTTGTGATTTGCACCTGATCTTGGTCTTTGAGAGGTGGTGTTGGAAATGGATGCTAAGGTTGAAATTGCAAGTATTACATCACTGTAATGAGTTTACTGGACCTGATGGTGTCTTGGTTGAGGAGGTTAAATATCTGCTTCACCAATTTCGGAAAGCTTTGTGTTGCTGGGAGCTTGCAGCTGCAACCATGTTGCTCACGCTCTTGCCCAGTTTGCTTTAAGTTGTAAGGATTTCGTTTCTTGGGTTGAAGATACTCCTCTTTGGCTGCATCCTCTTCTCTCCCATGATATCAACTAGGGTTTCCTTTTTAATGAAATGTTCATCCTGAAAAAAAAATAATAAAAAAAAGTAGAAAGATCAACCAAACACATACAGTTGCCTGGGGGAAAAAAGACAGCCAACAAAGAAATCTGCGTAACTCATTAGTGGGGGTTAGGTTTAGTTTAATGCTGTCCGAAAATCAGCTCCTTTAAGCTGTCATCATTAGCAATCCTTCATCTGATCAGATAGTTTTTGTCAAAATAGTGGCTGTGGCCTTAAAACTGTGCTATGGGGTCCTGATGTTGGTTACCTAAGAGGTGACCCGAACCATCCTCTCTGACCAAATTGTCTATCAGTATTTTGTATGCGTTCAATTTATGCATGCTGTTGAGAATGATGTTTTGATTATTTCTTGAACAACAATCTGTCCAACACAATGTTTTTGTGCTCAGATACAGAAGTCGATACTGTTATTGACACGGAACCAAAAATGGATGCTGCAAAATTTTTGCCTTACGAGTTTCTTTATGAGGATGCTTCTCATTGCAGTCCTGTAGAAAATCATTTTGCTTGTAGTGCAGTAATCCCTTCACTGCCATTGGCTATAGATTGGCTCAGGGATTGTGTAAAAAGAAACCCTTCTGTTAGAATCCAGGTAAAATTACTGGCTACAAACTTGTTCTTTCATTGATTTTGGAAAGCTCTACTATTTAACTTCATATAGATATATCAGCAGACCATCCAATTAATTTAGAATTTAAAAAGATCTAAATAGTGATTCATGTATTTCAGTACTCCATTTATCTTGATGTGTGGTTTAAAGGTCGTTTATTGTCTTTTTGGCTGGTAATAACTACATGATTGCCATACCAGTTTACTTTAAACTTATATCATGATATCCAGCGTATACCAATTGAAACCCCTGAAAATTTTGCCCCTATATTATCTGATTTCAATTTTTTTTCCTGTAAAATTATGTTTTTGGGGGAGAAGTCTGGATCTTTGTACACATTCATACATCTAAAATGCTTATTGTGGATCTGCAGGTTCTTGTAACCGGGTCATTGCATTTGGTTGGAGATGTACTAAAGCTGTTGAAGAGATGATATGTATATAAATTAGGCTGCCAATACATCTCGACCAACACGTTCTTAAACTCGTTCATGTTGCTTTTTTCTCGCAATGTTGAAGGAACAAGGCTCATCAGGTCACTTCAAGCCTGGCTTAACTATTTTTCACTAACTTAGATTAATTGTTTGTATTATTCCGTCATGTTGTACCATAAAGAAAAATGTTCCATCCTTCATTTTGCAATTCCTTTGTCAAGGAATGTCTTGTTTGGCAACGCCATAATGTATCGAACAGTATATGTTCTAATGCCGGCTTTATTATTTCGATCAGATTTTATAGTACTATGTTGTTGTCGATTGGTTTGTACCCAAATAAGATCATACAAGTACAAACATATAGGTGGTACTATTTTTGATGCTAGATTGAATGTAATGTGTTTAATTTGATATAATTTTACTTTATTTTATAAATTAGCACAATTTTATGTGGTTAGTTTGATCTCCGTCAGAAATGAGCTAGATTGAAGTTGTTTCCTTGTAAAACTGGAAGTATGGATGGTGAATCAGAAGAGAATAAGTAGATGAAGCATAATGAGGAGAAACAGTAACGTGAATTATCATGCTGTTTATTGCAACATCCCGTCACGGATTTTAACTTCATTTTTGGAGTTTTAGAAGGAATCTTTAGGGGTTGTTTGGTACAGCGGACTGTCATGGACTGGATTAAATCCTGAGACTGTTATGGATCAACTTGGATTGGCTTAAGTTGGATTAAGCACTGACCTACGTTTGGTGCTGCGTCGGACTAAGAAACTAAATTGTCCATTGTAAAAATAGTGAAGATTTATGTTTGGTGATGTATCGGACTAAAAAATAATTTTTTAAATATTTTTAAATTTAAATTTAATTAGTGAAGAGTCACTCTCTTTTGTTCTCTCTCCCTTCGAATCTCACACCCACAACCCACTTTTTCTCCAATTTCTCCTTTCTTCTCTCTTTTCCCTTTCTTTTTTCTCCCTTTTCTTCTTCCGAGTTCACTTTTCCCTCCCTCTATCTTCCTTTTCCTTTTTCCTCTTTTACTTATTCCGTGCCATTTCCCTCATCTCTCTCTCTCTCTCTCTCTCTCTCTCTCTAGATATACTTGAGAAGGCATGAAAAGTAGAACAAGGTCACTGGAGCCCAACAAAAGCTTGGGACCAAAAACAGCTTGAGCCGCAAGATATAAAAGAAGGAGCAAACAAAGTTGGAAAGGTAGGAGGGATACATCAACAAAATCATCTTAATTTTCTTCCTTTTCTCTCTTCTTCTTCCTATCTCTTGCCTTTCTCTTGTTTTCTTCCCTTCGTTTCTCTGATTTTTTTTTCCTGCGTTTCTCTCTTTTTTCTCTGGTTTGGATCTACTAGGAATTGAGTTTTTGTGTTTATGGTTCCATCTTCATATGAAAAGAAAAAAAAAAAATTTAAGGGGAGATTGCCACTGTGTGGTTCCATTGGGTTTGAATTGATGGTGGTGGTTAATTGAATTAGTGGTGGTTGATTTTCTCCCAGACAGTGTTGGTTTCAACCTTGCTGTTTTGCAAGCTCGCTATTTTGCGAGCCATATTTCAGCATCGTTGTATTGGGCCAACGAGTGAGGGTTTTTTTTGTACTCTTGGACTCTATAATCTCATTTAAGTTGTCCCCCCTTATTACCAAACATGGGTTTCAGGTGTTATTTAACCTAATCCAATCTAGTGAGGCATACCAAACACAGCATGAGGGTTTTAAAGTGGTTTAGGGGCCACTTTTTGTTCGGGACTAGTTTTGAAAAAATTTCTTCACTCCATTGCATGGAAATTGTTCTCATGAGTCGTAGACACATACTACGAGTAAATCAGACTTTAACGAATGGTCAACAGAAGTGCAGTAGCACAATCGTAATTTTGGTAACATAAGATTTTTTAAAAAAACTTATGGCAACTTTCTCTCTACTCACTTTTTCTTCTCCTTCCTCTCTCCCCGATTCTCTCGCCTTTCTCACGAAAAAACGGTGCACAACGCTTGAGGAAAATTCCCGATGCCGTCTGGTGGCGACAAACAACAATGCCGAAGAACCTTTTCCCCACCACCCCTGCTTCGATTAGCCGCTGTAATCGCTTAATTTTTACACAACCAACGCCTCTCCTCCCTCAAAATTTCCCCTAAGTTAGTCGACGTCGTTAGTGGCTGTCATCACCGCCGCAAGCCCAATAAGCTTTGGCCAAAACCCTTACGTGTTTGGCTATATTCAAGCCAATTCAGCCGAGGTACAAGAGTAAAAGTTGCTTCCCTTGAAGTGCTTGTGTGAGTGGTATATTGGGTTGTCGACTATTTGGACTTTTTCCGACGGCAAACTTCAAAAGCCTTAGCCTTTGACGACGCGTGAGCACCCTAGTGGAGGCCCACTTTGCTTTGTAATTGCCCCTTCCTGAGTTGCTTTCATATGTTTGCCTGTACTTGTATTTAGTATACATGTGCCCGACCATGTTTACCCCAGCCACCTACCTGATTTTTCTACATAGGTGGTTGGCCAGTTTTCTCCATCCCTGGTTACCTTCAGATGTTTGCATACCCGTGTTTAGTATACAGGTGTCTGCCCAGGATTTTCCCATCCACCTGCCCAATTTGTCTACAGAGGTAGTTGGCCAGTTTCCTCCTTCCCCGGTTGACTTTAGATGTTTGCATGTACCTGTATTTAGTATATAGGTGTCTGGCTAGGATTTCCCTAGCCATCAACTCAATTTGTCTACATAGGTGGTTGGCCATTTTTCTCCTTCCCCGGTTGCCTTCAGATGTTTGCATGTACCTGTGTTTATTATATAGGTGTCTGACTAAGAGACTTGCATGTACTTGCAACAAGAATACTCTGTAAGTGTCTGGCCATGAATTATTTGCATGTACCTGTGTTTAGTATACAGGTGTTCAGCTAGGATTTCGCCAGCCACCTGCCCAATTTGTCTACACAGGTGTTTGGCCTATTTTCCTCTTCCTCAGTTGCCTTTAGATGTTTGCATGTACCTATGTTTAATATACATGTGTTCGGCCAAGATTTCCCCAACCACCTGCCTAATCCTATATGGGTTGTGAAGTGCATAGTTTCCAAATAAGAGGTTAGGTGTTATGTATGTATGACACTGGTTTTTAAGAATATTATTGTTTTACTTTGAGCTCGTGTTCTACCTATTGAGTATTGCGACAGTTCTATTTTAACTTATATTGAGGTAAATGTTTTCTTGTGCTCAAGAATGTTTTAAATATTTGTCAGGCTATCGATTGATTAGATGATTGGTTTGAGTTTAAAAAAGGTTTGCTTCTAATTTCATTTTCTATTATACTTAAGATAAAATCAAAGTTTCTATCTTTTGTTGGATACGAGATGTTGGCTTATTGTTTAAAAACTACATGTGGCTTGATCCCTTGAAAATTGTACGTTGGCAACCTAGAGTCAACCTAGGTTGAGCCATGAGGTTAGGCTTTTAGTAGTATGTTCAATTTTGTCAAAATGGATCTTGATCACTTATCTATATTGTTCTTGGGGTTTGAGACCCGATTCAGTTTGATGAGTGATTTATGCATTATAAGGGGTTTTGATGCCCATTGAAACTTTTGTTAATTGGTGTGGTTTATGCATTGTGCTTGCTGAATGGTTGAGAGATTTAATTGTGTTTTCTTTACAGGTGTAATTTTGGGTTTAGAGCCAATTTCAGGGGAAACTCTGCTTGTTTTTTTTTTTTGTAGAAGTCAATTCTAAGATTGTTTTAGAATTAGAGCAAGGATATTTTAGTAATTTGGGCACGACACCTGGCATGTGTCTGACATGTACACGGTTTGTCATGGATTCCAAGGGGGGATTGTGGCGGTTCCTGTCATTTATGGTGTACCACATTAGTAGTTTAGGGTTAAAATGTAGGATATGATTTCAAATGTTTGTCTGTACCTATGTTTAGTATACAGGTGTCCAGCCATGATTTCCCCAATCACCTGCTTTACTTTTCTACACAAGTGGTTGGCCAATTTCCCCTTCCCTAGTTGTCTTTAGATGTGTGCATGTACATGTGTTTAGTATACAGGTGTCTGCCCAGGATTTCTACAACCACCTGCCTGATTTGTCTACCTAAGTGGTTAATGGCGAAGCTAGAAAATTCATCAAGGAGGGTCAACCTCAAAAAATAAAATCATCGCATAACAAGATAAATTTATCTAATAATACAATGTCTTTAGTAATAATAACTCATATGTCATTCCAATACATTCACAATCGTCCTCGACAAGTTTTCATTTCTTGAAATCTTTCCAAAATCACGTCATTATCAATAATATAAAATGTATCTTTTTCAATATATATGATAAAGTTGTCATTCATCCATATATCTCCCATTCGGTTGTGCAGATCACTTTTCAATATATTCATAGCAGAAAATGTTCTTTCCACAGAGGCAGTCGCAACTGGTAGGATTAGTGCCAGTGTCACGAGCAAGTAAACCACTGGGTATACCCTATATTTTTTTTTTGTCTTAGCCAACTTTTCTCCAAGATAACTAATTCCTTTCAACCCTGAAAACGCACTACTAGATTTCATATCAAATATGTAAGTCTCAAGTTCATCCTCAAGTGCTAAGATATCATTCTCTGAAAAGTCCTTTAGATAAAATTGAGCAAGGCGAATCAATTTTTGTTTGTTAAAAGCAGAGAATGAATCAAGTGGACTTAAACATGCCATACAAAGAAGCAACTCAGTATTAATCTTTGTATTAATTCTTGGAGTTGCATATCTATACATCATAAAATAAATCGACTTGATAGTAATGCAAATTTGTGAGTTTTGGAGCTCTGCGTCGTGACCGGCCTGAAGGTAGATAAATATTATCCATGTTAGGAACATCAATATAATATTTTTCACAAAAAACAACAATTTGATTGAGTAAAGAATCCCATCCACTATCTCTCATCTCTTGTAATTGTTGCTTACTGAGTGTAACAAAGTTCATGGCGTTTACAATATCTTGATCTCTCCTTTGTAATGCTTGTGATAACTGATGAGTAATTCCCAACAAATTTTTCATAAGATGTAGACTGGATGGAAAATCAAATGATTCCAGCCAATCTAATAACTTGGTTGCCTTATGTTTCTGATCAATTTTCAATGCATTCACCTTAAGTTCCTCAAGCAATTTAATTATAGATGGAAATAAATTGATGATACTTATCAAAGTACTATAATGAGAGCTCCATCTTGTTTCACCCACTCGTTTAACAGTGATTTCTTGATTTAAGCCCCTCCCACTTGAAATTCTCCACTATCAAGTGCTTCAATAACCTTGCTAGCTTGTTTCTCTCGAAGAAAATCACGATGTTTAGAGGAGCCTCCAACAACATTCACCAAATTAGAAACCAAAGTGAAAAGATCATCGATTTTGATATGATTCTTTGCTAGAGACACAAGAGCTAATTGAAGTTGATGAGAAAAATAATGAACATAATAAGCACACTCATTTTCCTTCAAAATATAAGTTTTAAGACCATTGAATTCTCCCTGCATATTACCGATACCATTATAGCCTTAGCCACGCAACTTAGATATGCTCAATTTATTTCTCGAAAAGAAATTATCAATTGCCTTCTTAAGTGACAAAGCAGCAGTATCATTAACATGCTCAACACCAACAAATCACTCAATTACATGTCCCTTGCATACATATCGCAATACAATGGCCATATGTTCTTTTCTAGATATGTCACAAGACTCGTCAATAAGAATTGAAAATAATGAGTTACCTACACCGCTAATAATTTTATTTAACGTTTCAATTGCGGCAGCATTCACAATATCCTTTTGTATATCAGGTGATGTTAACTTAAGATTTGCAGGAGCATTTTTCAATACAACTTTCTTCACTTCCTCATTTCTATTAGAATACCAGTGCAAAAGTTCAAGAAAGTTACCCTTATTATTTGAATCATCAGATTCATCATGACCACGAAATGCAATCACTTGTCGTAGAAAATACGAATATAGTCAATTGACGCATTTAACCGAATACGATAATCACTTCGATCTTGATGTGACTGTTTGAAAAAAAAGTCTCAACAGGTTGCCTCTCATTTAATAGAGCTTCACACATTCGCCTAGCATGGTTGTGCGCACTAGTAGTGCCTCCAACATGAATTTTTAGCTTTTCTTTCTTCTTCTAATTTTTAAACCCTTCACCCACAAAGGAATCACCACCAGCTTGTTCTCCATTATTTGGTTTGAAGAGATAACAATATGGACAATATGCAACATCTTTCTCAATACTATACTCCAACCAACTAGCAAATTCATCAAACCAAGCAGGGGTAAACCTTTGAATTGTATTACTAAAATTCGTTTGAGGAAAATTGTGTTTTTTAGGTTGGCAAGGACCTCTTTGTAAATAAGCTCTTCAAACCTGATCTTGGAGACTAGGATTGTAATCCAAAATTCGAGTTCGTAGTCCAGGATCTGAAGGAAGATCAGCCAGATTGATTTCCTCACATTGACGTTTTGTAGTACTATGATTTAATGCATTTGTTCTTAGATGAGGTGACAATTGATCTATCGCTTTTCTTTTAAAATATTTCTCCATAACTATTTTAAAAGTAAATTTCAGAAATCAAATGATAAAGATATCATATAAAGATTATTGTTCTTGATTTGAGATAATAAATAAATAACTAATTAACAGACCACAAATACAATAAACTATAACAAATAAAAATAAAAACTGCACCCAAAAAAATTACACTATTAGGGTTAAAGACTTACTGGGTTAATCATCACAATTAAGTGAAACAAAGTTGAATTCTTGTATTGAATTAACTTTAGAGTCGGAGAGAAAAAAAGAATTGAATGATTGATGCAAACGAAGACTTGAAATAGAATAGGTTTAATTTAAGAAGTGCAAAGTTGAAATAGAATAGGTATAATTTAAGCAGTGTAAAAGGTTGCCTGCTTTAGCTTTTAGGTTAGTAGTTCTTTAATTAAGAAGTTTTAAATAAATAAAAAAAAAAGTAAAGCTGAGTAGGGTCATATTTTAATAATAATTTATATACAAAAGATAAATAGTAATGAATGCAGGATTATTTATGGAATTTCATGAGGGTCAGCTGACCCTTGTGGGCCTTCATTGGCTCCGCCTTTACAAGTGGTTGGCCAGTTTCATTCTTTCTCGATTGCATTCAGATGTTTGTATGTACCTGTGTTTTGTATTCATGTGTCTGGCTAGTGGAATTGCATGTACCTGTATCGAGGATATTCTGTAGGAGTTCAGCCATGAATGATTTGATGTATCTGTCTTTAGTATACAAGTGCCTGGCCAGGATTTCCAAAGCCACTTGCCCGATTTATCTACACAGATTGTTAGCCAGATTCCCCTTCACCGTCCAGGATTTCCCTAGCTACCTGTCAGATTTTTCTACACAGATGTTTGCTTGTACTTATGTTTAGTATACGGTTTTCCAACCATGATTTCCCTAGCAACTTGCCCAAGTTGTCTACACATGTGGATGACCAGTTTCCCCATTTGCAGTTGCCTTCAGATGTTTGCCTATACCTGTGTTTGGTATAGAGTTGTTCAACCAAGATTTTCCCAGTCACCTGCCTGATTTTTCTACACAGATGGTTGACGAGTTCCCATTTCCCTGGTTACCTTTGTTTGTATGTACCTTTGTTTAGTATACACAAGTTCGCCCTGAATTTCCCCATCCACCTGCTTGGTTTGTCTGCACATGTGGTTAGCCAGTTTTCCTTTCCCCGGTTGCCTTCAGATGTTTGCATGTACATGTGTTTAGTATATAGGTGTCTGACCAGGAGAATTACATGTACCTGCATCGAGAAAACTTTGTAGGTGTCCGACCAAGAATGATGTCTTTCTTGGCAGGTGCTGGTAACATGGGTCTTACTAAATCAATGACCCATTACATGAATGGCCACAAGTTATTCTACGAATGGTACATTTCTGCAGGCAGGCTAGGAACCAGCATGTATTGTTTGACATACTCCGTAGAGTCATGTCTAAAGGTAGGCCAAAAGTACCCTATGCTTAGAGCTTTTTGAGCGAGTGATATGCCCCAAGAATGGTTGCTGCACTCACCATCATGGATTTTGCAGAGCACTTCGAGAGTTTGTGAATACTTGATGTATGTGAAATGAGGCCCGAAATATGACCTTCGAACAAGCTTGTTGTCTTTCATGTAGTATCTTGCAACTTTCTGCTTAATTTTTTGGCTTCAGACTTTTCCATTGGTAAATTTTCATTTACCAAGTAGTCGATGATGGGTTCTTGCTAGCTGGAATCCTCATCGATCTACATCTGGTATGGTGGCTCTGCTTCTTCAATGCTTGGCTTATCAAGGTGCTCTACTGAAATTGAATGTCTGAACTGGATATCCAGTACTGATCCCAGACTTGCCAGTGCATTTGCATGTGTGTTTTCTACGCGGGGAATTTGTTGGATAGTGAAGATAAATAATTTCTTCAAAAGATCTTGGACTTTGTCTAGGTACTGGATCGTCCTTAGGTGCTTTGCCATGTACTCCTCTGACACTTGATTCGTGATTAGCTAGGAATTTGAGTAGATAGCTAACCTCTTGATCGACAGCTTCTTTGCCATGCTCAGGCCAGTGAGCAGTGCCTCTTATTTTGCTACGTTTTTGAAGACTGGAAAGTCTAGTGTGATGGTTTGCTCCAACAATGTTCTGTTCAGGGTGATTATAACGACGCCTACTCTAGCTTTCTTGTGATTTGACGCTCTATCTACGCGCAGCTGCCACATGTCTTTAGGCATGTCAGGATTGGCGGAGAAGGTCTCTTCTTCTGTCAAAATAACCATATTATCTTTTTCGGCTGATGGAGTGAACTCTGCAACGAAATCTTTTAATTCTTGGGCTTTTATAGCAGTCTTCGACAGGTAAAGGAGGTCGTACTAACTTAATTCGATAGCCCACTTCATGAGTCGTTGAGAAGCATCAGGACTATGAAGAATCGATCCTAAAGAAAATTCTGTCATGACGATGATTTGGTGAGCTTGGTAGTAGGGTCTTAACTTTCTTGCAGAAACTACAAGTGACAAGATAAGCCTCTCCATTTTTTGATAGCGAGTCTTTGCATCGAGGACGACTTTTGACTCGTAGAACATCGGATGTCGTACTCCCATCTTTTCTCAGATGAGAGCTGAGCTAATTATTGAGTTGGACACCGACAGGTAGACGAACAAATCTTCACCTGGTACTGGTTTTGAGAGTATGAGAGGTGAAGTGAGGTAGGTCATCAAGTTTTTGAAATCTACTTCGCACTATTTATCTCACTTGTCTCTCTATCCTTTCTTCAAGGCTTGGAAGAACAACCTGCACTTGTCGGTGGATCTTAAAACGAATAAGTTAAGAGTGGCTGCTCTGCCCGTTAGACTTTGTATCTCCTTCGTTGTGGCAGGCGACTTCACGTAGAGGATGCCTTGATTTGATTCGGATGTGCTTCGATGCCTCTTTGGGTGACTAAGAAATCCAAAAATCAGCCATATGAGACTCCAATTGTGCACTTGCTCAGGTTCAACTTCATGTGGTATTTTTGGAGCAGGCTGAATGCTTCGGCAAGATTCTTGATGTGATCTGCTCGTCGGGTGGCTTTGACTAGCATTTCGTCTATGTAGAACTCCATAGTCTTGTCGATATGCTCCTTCAAAATCTTGTTCACATGCCTCTGGTATGTTGCTCTGCATTCTTCAGGCCAAAGGGCATGACTTTGTAGTAGTATATGTCTATTTCAATTATGAAAGAAGTCTTTGCTTTATCGTTTTCATGCATCATTATTTGATTGTAGCTGGAGTAAGCATCCATGAAGCTTAGTAGTTGATTGCCATAAGTTGAATCTATGAGTTGATCAATTTTTGGCAGGGGAAAGTTGTCTTTCGGGCATGCCTTGTTAAAGTCAGTGTAGTCCATGCACACTCTCCACTTGCTTTGGTATTTCTTTGCCACTAGAACTGCATTGGCCAGCCACTCTAAGTAGGAGACTTGTTCAATGAAACCGGCAGCTAGGAGCTTGTCAGTATCAATTTCGATGATGGCAACTCGCTCGGGAGCGAAGTTGCGTCTCTTCTGTGCTACTGGTCTACCTGAGTTGACGTGAAGGCAATGGAATATGATCTGTGGATCGATGCATTACATGTCAGATGGTGACAATGCGAACACGTCTTTGTTATTTTGGAGGAATGCTCAAAGCTCCACATTCTCTTCTGGGCTTAGGCGTGAGCCGATCCGTGCTTTTCTTTCTGGCTTATCAGGATCAAGGGGTACTGGTTCGACATCTTTTTTAGGTTTTCATCCTTCTTCGAGGGTGGCTTCCGTGCAGATTCCCTTGCCTTGTTCCTGACTTTTTAATTGCTATTGGGGAATAACTATTCTTTTTCCCTTCTGGTATGCTCGACTGTTAGGAAAGGGATCTGCTTCCTCCGTTGCTTGTTTTGCTCCCTTCAGATCTGCTTGATTTATAGAGACGAACTACGCTTGCTTGCTTTTCTTCAGCCCTTGAGCTGAGCACTTTCTCGCCATTTCTTGATTGTTGTTGATTCGGCCGACATCGTCCTTAGGGTTTGGGTAACAGATTTTCTAGTGCTTGGCGAATGTGATGGTGTTGATCTTGCTAATCCATGGTTTGCCCAGGATGCTATTGTAGGAAGAGACTTCGTCAATGATCATGAATGTCTGAGCTCTAATCACTGCTGATGAGTAGACATCGAGCTCTATCATTCCCATAATGATCATTGTTGCTCAGTTGAAGCCGTTCAGCGACCTGGCTGACATGTTGATCTTGGCCTCCATTCTTATCTGCTGGACCACCAAAAGTTGTAGGATATTGGCTGTGCTGCCTTCGTCTACATGAACTCGGTCGATCATGGCTTGCGTAATCGGGATGCTTATGACAAATGCGTCATTGTGCAGCAACTCAAGTCTGCTCAAATCTTTCTTTTAGAAGTCGATCACGGGATCGTCTTCAATTAATGGGCAACTGGTTAAGACTTGGGATATGAAAATGGCCTGTTTAATCTTCCCATTCTTTTCCTTACAGTCTAGATCTTCGAAGTCAGCCATGATCGTGTTAATCCTTATGACTTTATACAGGGTCTCCTTGGCAGTGTGGTGGTCCTCGATTTGCTGGATGACATTCTTTCCCACGAACTCCGTGTAGTGGCCCTCTCTTACAAGCTCTTACAGGTGCATCTTCCAAGATCGGCAGTTGGCTGTGTCATGCCTATGAGTTCTGTGGAAGGCACAATACTCTTAATTACTCAAAACACAGACTTTACGCTTTTGGTGTGTTAAGTCATCCTACAGGTATTTTCACAATGAAAGCCCCAAAATGCTTGTGCAAATTTCTCACTGGAGAATATTCGCGTGTAGAATCTTCACCCTTCGAGCTTCATTCTCTCTCTTCCTTGGTTCCTGCAAAACAAATAGGAGTAAAAGACCACACCTGAAAGGTGTTAGCCAAAAGCTTTTCGATGCCTAAGTTAGTTCAATTGGATCTTTGAGAAAAGATGCGGCAATAGCTAAATTGGAAGGAGTTTTCTCTAACGGGGAGAGCCGGGTGGCCGAAGCCATGTGTGGTGGCACTTAGCTGTGTGAAGAGAGTGGGAGAGAGAGAGAGAGAGAGAGAGAGAGAGAGAGAGAGAGAGAGAGAGAGAGAGAGAGAGAGAGAGAGAAAGATTGCATAGGGGTTTTAGAACTAGGTTTAGAATTACCTCTTGTGTTGAATGTGGCTATGTATTTATAGGGCTCTAGCCTTCTAGGGTTTTTCAAAAAATAATTCCTATTTGGAAGGAATATATTCTTTCTATTAAATGGAGAGATTGAGTCAATTAGAGATTTCGATTGGAATTAAATCCCTAATTCATGATAATATCCCCAAAATAAGATAATATCCTAAATTGGTGATATTATCTTTAGTTGGTGATTATATTCCCAAATAAAGATAATATCCCTATTTTTGGTCTCAATTAATTGACCAAATAAAAAGGTCCAATTAAGTACCTTAGTGATATTTTTCTTTTCCCTATGTCGTCTTCTTGGCCGGTGAAATATATGTTCCCACATGTTGAAAGTGTACTTATTCTAATGTGTATTTTTGTTGCTCGCTTGCAACTAAATTAATAAAGAATTGGATTTTTTTTGAACTTTAATAAGTTAATATATATTGGCTAATATTTTAAACAAGTTAAATATATAGGTTTGATGTTTTTTTCGCTCAAAACCCTCAATGGGCTATAGTGAATGTAGCCCTTAGTGTGGTTCCGCCAGTGTATGGAGGGTTTGATCATCAACATATTGTGATTGGTTCATCAAATTCTCCATACATCTTTCACGAGTTTTATGTCATGAAGATGGACTTCCAACATGAGTAAAAAATACACAATTATTTTCTCCATTAATATTTCCAATTATTGCAAGGGTTGTGTTTGAATCCCGTTTCCCCCAATATCACTTGTATAAATAAACAATTCTTTTTAACTCTTTGACTAATCTATAACTTAAAAAAAAGTGTTGTTATTTCCAACCCTTTGTCCTATTACCTCACCCACCTTATCTTTCCACCCACCATGTAAATTTCAAAAAAACACAATCATATCTTTCCACATACCATTATTCCTTAAATACCTTTTAATTATTAATGGTTGGAAATTTGATCTTATGCTGGAAAGATGATTTGTTTTCTTAAAGAATGTTAATGCAAAATAGGATTTCGGTAGTATCAAGCTTGCAGATCCTGAAAGATTGAAAATTCCAAATCGCCAAAGATGAAAAGAAACTCAAACGCCAAATGGAACCCGCCATAAAACCTTGCAGATCTCGAATGGACAACATGGCAGGACCCATACCCATAGCCTCTAAAGAATGATGACAACTGTGAGGTGTTTCTAGCGAGCATGGGGGGTTGCAGCCGATGGGGTTGGGTGGGTGGGGGAGCTTTGGTTGATTTAATTTAATACTAACCTCATAAAGATGAGAATTTGTTTGAATTAATAATTAAAAAATATTTTAGGAATAACGGTGGGTGGAAAAATAGGATTGCGTTTTTTCAAATTTATATAGTGGCTGGGAAGATAAGATGAATGGACAAATACGACAGGAGGTGAAAATAGTAGCACTCTTAATAAGGTATGTTTGTTATAAAACTAGAGGGAGAAAATGTAGAGAGAAGTGATATGCTAAAGACAAAGTTTCACCATGTTTATTCCTTTCTAAATCTTTGGTAGAACTACCTATTTATAGGCTTACAAGATAGGAGATTGAATACCATCATTTACAATATACCTATAGGTTACAAGCATTAATTACAAATACTTAGTGCATAGGTTACATAAAATCCAACGGTGGAATATTAAGAGGTATGGTGGTCATCCACCAACTCATGCATTTACAACACTCCCCCTTGGATGTCCACTATACAATAACATTGTTTCCTCATTAAAAACCTTGCTTGGAAAACCCAGTGGGACAAAACCAAAGCGAAGGGAAAAAGAGTGAAACTTTCTTCTGAATCATTGATATGGTGTTGGATGAGCTTATATTGCCTCATTAAAACCTTGCTAGGAAAAACCCAGTGGGACAAAAACCTAGTCGAAGGAAAAAAGAGTACAACGCGCATCTGCCTTGAATGTAGTAGAATTGGGATGCTCCCCCTGATTGATATCTCCCCCTGATTAATATCTCTCCTTCTCTGATTTGAGCAATACAAGCAACATTGTCTTCATACATGATCATCTATCACACTATTCAACCTGCTTTTCACTTTTCAAATGATTGAAATCTTTAGGAGTATCAACAACTAATTTAGTAGTTAGAATATGTTACAACAATATCAAATTTGAATTCAAAATACTCAAACTCTTAGTGTTAACTCTTAATTAAGAATATTGTGGTACTTTATATCCTTCAAGAGGTTGCTTCATCCGATATATCTCAAATATTTCATGAGCTTTGAGGATTTCCATGTACCATATAGTCTTAATAAATATGCATTTAACACATACTATAAGTTTTGCGTTAAAGTAACAACCGCACTTATAGAAATGTGGATGCATTTACGATGAGATTGGAGACTAAAACCACATGTCTCTCCCAGGAAACCTTATGTCATATTAGTGATCTTATTTTACTTCACAAACACCAATTCGTAACCTTCATACTGAACATTTGTAATTTGGTGTTTGAGTTATAGGTTCAATATCAAACTCTTCTTATTTAGTGATAAATGGAATTGCTTATTTCCATTTTTGGCCAATCACTTAACTTGTCGACATTCATGAAACGTGATTTAATATAATCGTAGCCCTTGATGATTGTAGTAGCTACTAATAAACTAAATGTATCATCAATTTGTGATCCCACAATTCTCATGTGCATGCGCATGCATAATTTATAAGCATCTCATTACTTTAGGGTACCAATGCCTCTTCAGGGGCTTATGTTGTCACTTATGGGACAAACATCTCTTTTACAATGAATTATTTAGAATATGTGGATCATAACCTCCTATAGAGCGTTATTTTTTATAGGGCTTGAATTTTTCAAATAATCTCCATTTCTGAGGAGTTAAGTCTTTAGAATCTATATTTCTGACATGCTTCAGGCATGCATTATATATATAGTCACCATGTTAATGGATTGTGATACGAGAATATCAATCCATGTTAGCATATGTACAACTTATATATGCATTATCTTGATGAGACAAAAGCGGATTGATTCAACACTATTTCACGACGTTCTTTAGGAATTGTCATTTCTCCCCCTAACGACGGGAAAATTGTCTCAAAATGTAGGAAAATAAACTCACAGTCGTTATCAAATATGTGACCATTTTAGTAGGCACATTCAGTAAAACTAGTGAAGTGATCCATAATTAAATGTTGTATAGGCTCACAAATATCCCCTTGAATTATGGCTCAAAGTCAATTTTTGACTGAGATGATCTTATGACAGCTTTTATTTGCGAGCGTTCTTTGTAATGATATTGTTGGACAAGACAATAATTTGAGTCTTTAAACGATGTCCTTACAAATTTATAAAAATCTTATGCATCATTGTGGGACATGAATTGCCAAGATAGTCATGTCACAACATAAAAGTTATTCGGTCAATGAACTTCTAGTTCATGACATCATAATCTTCAACTATAATAGTTGTGTAATATTGGGGCCTCAAGAACTTTTGGTTCATAACATCATAAACTTCCTACCCACAAAAGAAAGTAGGAAGTTTCTCCAATAGACGCCTCTGGCTATCAATATTGGGGCGGTAATACAAAACATTACCATTGTAAAACGAAATTAATTAATAACCTAACATAAATAAAATAAAATATAATAAAATAAGTAAAGTGGTATAAACAAGGAATAAAATAAATCAATTAAAGATTATGAAATTCCAAGATAATCCAATATTAATGTGGATTCAATATGTAGATAAAACTACAAGTTTAAGAATTGGATTTCCAACCAATTCAGGTTCATATATGCACAAATAAGTAATGAACTTCAAGTTCATATATAGTATTAAGATCCATGAAAAACTATGAACTTCAGGTTCATATCAATATATATTTGAAACTTCAAGTACGAATACGTAGATCTAAATAAATTGAATTAATAGTTGTGCTTTGAACTTCATACTCAAATCGATGTATATGCACTCGAAACTTCTGGTTCAAGTTCTTGACATATGTAGGCCTCATGGAATTCTGATTTTGATTAATACAAAATCGAGGAGTTTTATGTCCTTATGTGCTCTTTAAATTCGCGGAACTTCACGCCCTCAATTATTTGGAATCAAAGAACTTCAGGTTCTGATTCAATCAAAAGGACTCTATATCCTAATCTAGTTATATGATGAGGATCACGGAACTTCGGGCCCCTGATCTTTTGTATAATTCAAACTCATCATAATAATTAAGATCATACTTAAAATTAAATAAACAAACAAATAAAAATAAAAACATGGCATTATATTCATGTGTAATAAGAATAAGAATTTTTTTCTTAAACAAGCATGATGAAGTCTGATGGTGAGTACAAAGAAACTCTATACCATGTGATGACTCTAGCTCATATAAGAAGAAAGAAAATTCAGAGAAAGAAAACATACCAAGAGCAATGTCGTGCTGATAACGTGTTATAAAACTAGAGGGAGAAAATGTAGAGAGAAGTGATATGCTAAAGACAAAGTTTCACCATGTTTATTCCTTTCTAAATCTTTGGTAGAACCACCTATTTATAGGCTTACAAGATAGGAGATTGAATACCATCATTTACAATATACCTATAGGTTACAAGCATTAATTACAAATACTTAGTGCATAGGTTACATAAAATCCAACGGTGGAATATTAAGAGGTATGGTGGTCATCCACCAACTCATGCATTTACAACAATGTTTATTTTTTTTGTTTTTTAGACTGAATTAATAAGATATTCACACACATTAGATATTTTGAAAGTTTTAATTGGTAAGGCTAACGTTGAGCTTTATCAAGTTGATTAATAAAGTATTCACTTACTTGAATATATTGTTGTGGGAGCATCAAACTCTTTAGATTCAACTATTTGATTGAGATATATGATGAGGTGAGTTAGTCGATAGTGCATTATTATCACTAATGTAACATTATAACCTTGCTAGGTTTTGATGTGACTTTATAACTTAACAATACGACATGCAAAAATAGCAATTTAATTTGTAAAGATAAATTATACATGTACAAGACATTTAAACAAGTAGCATACTAAGAATAAATTCTTTCTAACCCTTGTAGTATGAATCCTTTAAAAATTGCTTAACATCAGCAGAATAAGCTTCACTAATCAATCATTTTACATATCTTGTTCAAATCGTCATTGATATTTTCGATTTTTTATTATTTATTTATACAGATATCCTTCGTCAAATAATAGTTTTTTAGATGAGTCTTGCAATTTCGAAATGGAAAGTACTTTCGTCCTTATCGTGTAAGTAGAAACTCTTATATTTTTGTCAATAACAGTGTGACATGTGTGCAGAAATTTTTCTTTCTATGTTTTTAATAAATTAGTTTCGTATATAAGGAAATCAGTATCTCCTTACAGGTGAGGCAAACAGTATTCTTTCGAAATTCTTGAATCATACTGATTAAAATAAAAATATAAAAAGGAAACTTTTTTCATGTAAGGTTCGAAATTCATGAATCATACTGATTAAAAAAAAAAAAAGGGAAACTTTCTTCATGTAAGGAAAAAAAAAGGGGGAAAAATCTGAGGACGGCAATAACACCACCAACGACAAAACGTCTCTCGGTCCCTCTCTCCTTCAGGTTTCCAACTCCCATTTCCTTCGGTTACAATTCAAAACTCTCTCTCTCTATATATGCAACGACCACTGTCTTCATTCTCTTTGTCTGTGATCAACCTCTCATGGCGGGTCTCTACTCTTCTTCCAGACCCACCTCGGCTTCTTCTTCTTCTTCCTCGTCATCGTCGTCGTCGTCTGCATCATCTTCTTCCTTTCAGACCTTCGCTTCCCGCCTTCTCTTGCTCCTCACTGTCCTCCCTCTAACTCTCGCCGGCTTCGCCTTCGTTCTCCAATGGCGTGGCGGTCTCAATGACCCCATTACCCGATGGGCACCTGACCATCACGAGTTCCCTGGCATGGTCGACTTGGGTGGGCCCCCAGTCCAGGCTTCACATTCTTCGGGTTCCGACTGCGTCGATCTTCTGGGTCGGAGCCACTCGCCCTCCTTCCCCTACTATAAGGACTGGAAGTTCGATTACATGTCCGATCTGAGGCCCAAGGTCAGTGTGCTTTCTATTGTGTTCAATTTGATTGAATTTTTGTGGCTGTGATTTGTGGTTGATAGAATTGGATTGATGGTTTTTGGGATTTGATTTGAGTTTCTTCTAGTCTTTGGGGGTTGATTATGTTTGGATCTTGGGATCTGGCATCTGGGTTGTGCTTATATAGGTATCTTGTTGAGCTTGATTAGTGGTGATTGTGATATGAACTGGGGATCATTCATGGGGCATCATTAGATATTTGTTCTATTGTAGATTACTTTTTTGGTTTCTTTAGCATTTTTAAAGTCATTCTGATTAATAATGCATGTGACATCTTATGAACATCTTATGAACCGTCTGTAATCTTTTACATGTCAGATATGCATTCAAACAAGCACTTCCGCTGGTTTAGAGCAAACGTTGCCATGGATCTTTTATCATAAGGTTATTGGAGTTTCAACCTTTTTCCTTTTTGTGGAAGGCAAGGCTGCATCCCCTAATGTATCTAAAGTCTTTGAAAGCATTCCGGTGAGTTCAAGTTGCATGCTTCACTTAAAATTTTTGCTAGTGAACAACTTATCAAAATCGAATAATGTATATACAAGTTTAATGCCCTTCTAGTTCTGGCTATCCAAGTTCTTATGGGACACAAAATTTGTATTACAGGGAGTGAAGGTTATATACAGGACAAGGGAATTGGAGGAGCAGCAGGCTAAAAGGTTGGTACCCTTTCATTTTAAATAGGTTATTTTATTTTCTCCAATTCGCCTCTTAAATGGGTAAGTGTGAGATAAAGAAGTTTACTTTTGATGTTAGTTTGCCAAATGTATTGAATGGATCCTTTCCCCAATTATCTGATGAAAAACTAAAAGAGTTATGATTGGTGAACCTTTGAATGTTGTAGATTTTAAATGTGCAAAATACATTTAAGTTCGAGAGTGTTAACTTGAAGGAGATGAATGTTGTTAAAGGAGAAAATAAAAAGAGATAGAGACATTGTTAAATAAAGTCATGAGCATAAAATAACGCTGTCCAGCAGTGGGCAAGAAGGCCACCTGCAAAACAAGACAGAAATAGAAGCTGTACTGTCCTTTGGATACACTCAATTACACAACGAATCACCAACATATCTGTAAATGCAGTAGAGATTGAAGCCAACAGAGGCCAGAAACATTCTTTTCCACAACCAGTTATTATTCAAAATTCTGGCATTTCATTCTAACCAAACCACCCAAAAAATAGGCAACATAGAGGACTTCCACAAGAATTTTTCCTTTTATCCTTTACTGGGGGCACAATTTTTCTCAACAAATAACTGAACACAAGAACCCGGAATCACCCAATTCAACCTTGCCATAGCAAAGAACTTATTCTACAATGAAACTGCATTTGGGCAATTGAGGAACAGATGATCGATATTCCCTTCTTCCTTGTTGAAGTGCAATTCAATCCCAGGTGTAGGCAGACCTTTAACATGGAAAAATACTAATTGAGATTCTTCATTTGTTGAATATTTGTAATGGACAAAGACAGTTTTGTTGTTCTATCATTTTTCTTACTACTATTGATCTGATAGGTTATTCATATTTTTTGTTTTGTCTCTAAATTTATATATGCGGTGCTCAGTCGGATTTGGAACGAGACATGGCTGTCAAGCTTCTTCTATAAACCGTGTAATTATGAGTTGTTTGTGAAGCAGTCCCTTAACATGGAGATGGCTATTGTCATGGCAAGGGTATGTAGTTTATCTTGCATTGCATAATTCATCACAATTGCTTCTTTGGTCATCTGGATAAAGTTGGTAATAGTTTCTTCTGCCATTGTAGGAGGCTGGCATGGATTGGATCATCCATCTTGATACCGATGAGTTAATATATCCAGCAGGCACTCAGGAGTACTCTTTGAGACAGTTGTTGTCCGATGTGCCTAGAAATGTTGATATGGTTGTCTTTCCAAATTATGTAAGTGGTTGTTGAGATAGATTCTTTTCATGCAGTAGATGCCATGTGAGGCCATAGAATATACAGTGAAGAGTGGCTGTCTTCCATTATTCAAACTCCGGTAGCATAAAAGGAAATGGCTCGGCTAAGTGGGATAGCCAAGCCAGAAAAAAAAAATAGATTTAGAAGAATCTTCAGTACAGTATTTTATCCTAGTTCTCTAGGGGAATGCTAATTCTATAGTATTAGCTAGAATGCATCATTTTGTTTAATACAAAAGATAATCTACTTTAATCTAACGTAAACTACAGGAAGGGGGATTCGAACTTGGGTGCAAAGTGGGGAGCACATCTGCTCTAGCCAACTTGGCTAAGCCCATGCCTGCTAAGCTAGAGCACGTCATTGAATGTGGATTTTAGTCTTGTTAATAATGAGGCATTTATATTGTCCTATTAAAAAATAATGATGCATTTATTTTGTCTTAACAAGAAGAATAATGATGCATTTATATTGATGTCAAGAAATTACCCCCACTCGTTGCATTTCAAATTTATCACTAATATTAATGTGAGAAAAAAGTTTCAGTTATGCTCACATATGCTTCTGTTTTCTCAGGAAAGTAGTGTAGAGCAAGATGATATCAAGGACCCTTTCAGTGAGGTATAATTTCTTCCATTTCATTCTTCCAATGCTTTCTGTCTAAGTTTTGTAATACCAGGTAGAACTGATAGTTTGTGAAGATCAGGAACATGGTCTCCATGGCTTTTTTCTTCTCTCCTTTAAAATTTATATATATATATATATATATATTTTCATGCCCTGAAAAAAATTGATTTGTGTTCAGTCATAGATTGTTTTTGTTAATTTTGGAGCAGCATGATTTCTCAAAAATGAAACAACACAAATAAAAAATTTGCCAAATGCACGACCAGGGAAGCTGCTAAGTTTATTTTGTATGCTATTAAAATCATTACATTTCTTGCTTTAATAAAACAACACAAAAAATTTCCATCCACTAATATCGTTTATTGTTTATGGTGTTGTAGGTGTCAATGTTCAAAAAGAACTATGACCATCTTCCAAAGGATGTATATTTTGGAAATTATAAAGAAGCAACCCGGGGTAATCCAAACTATTTTCTAACATATGGAAATGGGAAATCAGCTGCTCGAATTCAAGATCACCTTCGCCCTAACGGTGCACACAGATGGCACAATTATATGAAGACACCAAAGTATGGCCATTCTATCTAAATTTTTTTTTATCAACTTTCTAAACATGTACCTACATAATAGTTCTGTCCATCTTTTTATAATTGACTAGTCATTGCAACCTTTTCTCAATTTAAAGGACAATGTCCTTTCTTTTAATATAATAGCTCTTTCCTCGTGTAGTTGATTACTGGTGTTCTGTTTATCTACAAAATGTTAAGGTTTCTAAATTATGGTCAAATATGGCAAGTTTATATAAACACTTACTTCTTTATCCTTGTAATGTCTTATAGTGAGATCAAATTGGATGAGGCTGCTGTTCTGCATTATACATATCCGAAATTTTCAGATTTGACCTCTAGACGTGATCGGTGTGGTTGCAAACCTACCAAGGAGGATGTTAAGAGATGCTTCATGTTGGAATTTGATAGAGCTGTGAGTTCTTATCCCTGTGTCATCGTTTATATTTTACTTTTACCCCCCCTTCAGCTGGAAATCATGTCAGTCTTATTTTCTTAGGCTCCTTATGTTTTATTCTGATTTGTTCCCTTGACGTAATACCAACTATTTTAGTCGATATATGTTTGTCATGTTTGTAAATTTGTTAGGATCATTAATTTTGTGGTATATTTTGAAGATTTGTTGGAGATGTCCCGGAACTGTTCTTTTCTGTATATAGGTTTTTCAGTGTCAATTTCTGTATGTATTAGTGCAGTTGTCCCTGCTTGCTTACACTTCTTTCCCCTTTATCTTCGACAGGCATTCATAATTGCTTCAACTGCAACAGAGGAGGAAATGCTTAGCTGGTAATAGTTTATGAAAATTACCAAAAGATTTCACTATACTAGATTTTAATAGAGCTTGTGTGGCATCACTTGTCATGTGACAGTGCGGAAACATTTAGGCACTAAAAGTGACATGAATCATTTCATTGTGGGTTTTCTAGTTTTTGATTAGTAACAGTTGTCATTTAGCCTCCTACAAAGAAAAGTATTTCTTCAAACAAGAAATGGCCAAAACTCCTTGATAATCAGGTTTAAACAGGTCGCAAATTGAAATGTGTTAAGCTTTCTAATGGAGAACTCCCTTCTGTTGATTTAGGTACCGGGAACGCATTGTGTGGACTGACAAAGCGCTCAACTTAAAACTTTTGAGGAAGGGCATCTTGACTCGAATTTTTGCACCGATGGTTAGTTCCATAGCCTGCTTTGTTTTTCTTTCTTGGTTTAAATAATACGGTAACTAATTTTGTATGCCGGTATTATAGTTGTGAGCATATAATCCTCAAGCCTATTGATTTCTTTCTGGTGCAGGTCATCATACAAGGTTTGAGGGAATCGGGTGTTTTCAGCTCCGTAATTGCATCAGCTGCACAAACAACTTTATCAAAAGATCAGTTCCTGTCATCTGTGGAAAGTAGCAACTCCTCTAGGGAATCCACATCAGGAGCAATTACTTCAAGAAAGATGGGTAAAATAATAGATTCTCAAGCAACTGCCAGAAGGGTCTTGGGATTCACAGACGATGCTTCTCACCCCTCGGCAATTCCACCGTTATCTCCTCCTGGCTTGGATAATTTTCCAATTGAAACACAATTGTTTTCCGAATCACAATGACCCAGGCCTCGTCGAAATCCAGCTTCCTGTGTGAACAAGCGTTGAGAAATGAAATTTTTGTAGAAGAGAAAAGTTGAGGGAGTGAGAGAAACAGGTTTGGCTGTTGAGATGAGGTGTTTCAGTTTCTCAGTTTCGAGGGGTTCTTCCCGATCATTACCCAAGCGCTGATGTACATTACATTACAGGCTTAGATTAGAGATTTTGCAGAGTTTTGAGGTTAGAGGGGATTTCGATGGCAGGTTCTTAATTTTCTTACATGGTAGCTCTCTGCGGAACCCGTCTGATTTTGCCTGCGGCTGTAATCCATTATTCTTGGCCCCTCATATTTATTTGTTCATACACATTGGATGGGGTTAACAATAGGCATAATAATACTGATAGTGTCATTTCCTATACAGAGATGTTTTATCTCAGGTTACTTGCGGTTTAGTACCCTGTGGTTACATCTTTAAGACATGTTAATCCTTACTTTCTCAATTTTTACAATAACATACTCCGGTCTTTTAAATTTGTTACAACTTCGCTTTTTTAAATTTTAAATTGATTAAATTTTGAATAAATATTTAAAAACCAACTACAAAATAAGAAAATAAATATATAAAAATAAGGGTTAATCCTGTAGTTACACCCTTAAGAGCAACTCCACTGAGGTGTTGAGCTCAAGGTTGGGGGGAAAAAAAAAACAACGATGAGCCCAAGCCCGAGGTGAAGCCCGTGTGTTGTGACGTCAGCGCACGGGCCAACGGTAAAAAATTTTTGAACCAGCGAGCTGACGTCAACACGACACCAGCTCCAACGGGAAGAAGACACGTGTCATGCCCCCAGCGCTCCAATCAGCTTCTCCTAATCCAATCCAATGGCTGGCCTTTTTTGGGCAATAAAATTATGAAAAAAAATCAAAAAATTTTTAAAAAAATTCTAAAAAATTCTGATTTTTTCTATAAATACCTATAAATACCCTTTACTTTCAACACCAATCCTCATACATTTCATTATACTTCTATTATTATTCACTCTTTACTCAACATTTTCCTCTCTTTCACTTTGTATTTTTATTTCTTATTTTTATAGCTTCTTCTATCGAAATCGGAGGGGCTTGGAGCACCATGAAAGATGTTTCCTTGTGTGAGGCTTGGCTCCAAATTTGTCATTGTCCCGTGTTCGGCAATGAGATGAAATTTTTTTATATGTGGAAAAAAATTCATGCCGAATTTTGTGTGAAAAACTCCGGGGTCTACTCGTACGGAGATGACATTATCTAGTAGGTGGAAAATTCTTAATAAAGAGTTGGAAAAATGGAGAGATGCCTTGGCAAAAGCGATGGACAACTATAGAAGCGGGGAAAATCATACTAATGAGGTAAGTATTTTATAATTTTTGTTTTATTAAGTTTAATCTCCTAATATATATATATTGTTAATATGTATTGCATTTTCAATATTTTGTTAATATTTCTTGTATTTTAAATATTTTGTTAATATTTCTTGCATTTTCAATATTTTGTTAATATTTCTTGCATTTTCAATATGTTGTTAATATTTCTTGCATTTCCAATTGTTTCTTAATTTTTCTTGCACTTCTAATTTATTTGCAAGGTTAATTGCATTTCCATTATTATTTTTTTTGTTACTTGCATATCCAATATATTTTAAATATTTATTGCATTTCCATTTTTTTGTTAAATAGATGATTCAAGCACAGATGTGGTTCGGTGCAACCGGGGGTGGCAAAAAAAGTTTCAACCATCATGACTGTTGGGAGGTGGTGAAATATTACAAACGCTTCATAATTATTCCAACGGGTCCCGCCGTTGTGTTAAACGAGACGCCACTCCGTGATTCAATGGCATCGGATTCACCTCTTGATTCCCCTATGAGTCAAGACTCACCCATCGAAAAGGAGCCGAGGCTCATTGGCTGAAAGGCCGAGAAGGCAAAGAAAGCGGGTAATTCAAGCAATAATAATTCAAAGTTTTTGGAGGAAATTGCAAGGCAAAACGGCATAAGAATTGAAATGGAGCAGAAACGCCAGGATAACGAGTTGGCCTTTCAAGCCGAGTATGCACGAGAAAGGGAGTATTTGCGAAAAAAGATATGGACAAGACGGATCAGGAAACCATGGCGATGGATACAAGCCATATGTCCCTGAAACAAAACAATTTTGGAAGATAGAACGAAGGGATGTTATGAGAAGAAGACTTCTCCGGGATGATGGGCCTAGCAACACGGATTGGTTAAATGATGGAAACCATTACATTAGTTAGCATACCTTTTATGCATTTGTATTTTTCATGTTTTCTATTAAAGTTGTTGTAATTCATGTATTTTATTTTAGTAGTAGTAATTCTTAATGACTTGTATTGGATTTGTTTATTTAATAAACAAAGCATTCAATAAAATACCTTTTTATTCAACATATTCCATACTTCAAACAAAACAAAATTAAAATAAAAAAAACTACAAACAAGGCACAATAATAATAACAAACCACAACCAAACCATAATAAATAAATAAAACAACACAACCTAACCATAACTAAATAAAACATAACCAAAACATCTATGCTCCATCATTCATCTTCATTGTCTTTCACCGCCCATAGATGCTCCATCAAGTGAACTTGACGCATTTCATGAATATACGAAGATTGCATCTCTGTATATCGATCTATTATCCGGGTCATGAAACGACCATCTCTCACCAACGGTTCCGGCTCAAACGGTTCTCCACTTGGACCCATGGGCCTTTCATAAATCCGTGTCAAGGCCGTGTTCATTGGATACAGTTCGTAGATCTCTAAAGCATCATAATCGTACTCATCCTCCACAATCATATGATGGAGGATGATGCAAGTCATCATAATGCTTCTGAGGATCTCCTCATCAAACATACGGGCCGCACCTCGAATAATCAACCACCGAGCTTGAAGGATGCCAAAACACCTTTCGACATCTTTCCTATATCCTTCTTGATAGGTAGCAAATAATTTTTGCTTCTGGGATCGGGGATTCAGAATGGATTTGACAAAAGTGGTCCACCTCGGGTAGATGCCGTCAGCTACTTAATACCCCGTCTGGTACACTGTATTGTTGACTTGATAGGTGATATTGGGGCCCTGGCCTCTCAATACATCGTTGAAGACCGGGGATTGACCCAGCACGTTGAGGTCATTTTGGGATCCTGCAATTCCAAAGAAGGCATGCCAAACCCATGTTTCGAAGCCAGCAACGGCTTTAAGAATGATACTTTTTTGGCCTTTTCTATTTCCGTAATCACCTTGCAAGGTAGTTGGGCAATTCTTCCATTGCTAGTGCATGCAGTCGATGCTACCAATCATTCTTGGAAATCCTCGAGCTTCGGCTTTTTGTAGAAGCCGTTGGAGGTCCCTGGGAGTAGGTCTACGCAGGTAGTCCTTAGTGTACAGAGTTTCAACTGCTTGACAAAATCTTACCAAAGCCTCCAATGTAGTGGACTTCCCCATCCGAGCAATCTCATCCACCTGATCAGCAGATGCTCCATACGCCAACATTCGTATCTCTGGAAGAAGCCCCAAAATCCCAGCAGCATCACACTTTTGAACAAAGTATGCATCATAGTTGCAAATATCATGCATGACTTTATTGAACAAATGGGGTTGCATTCTAAATTGCCTTCGAAAATCAACATTATAGTACAGAGAAGTTTGGATAATGTCACATCCCGGGATCAGCTCCGCCGTAGCACGATATTGTCCGCTTTGGGCCCCCCTCTCTGGCCCTCACGGTTTTGTTTCTGGAAGCTCACGAGCAACTTCCCAGTGGGTCACCCATCTTGGGATTGCTCTAGCCCCCAACTCGCTTAACTTCGGAGTTCCTACGACTCCGAAGCCAGTGAGCTCCCAAAAGGCCTCGTGCTAGATGGATGCGGGTGTGCACATATAAGGTACATCACCCCCTCTCCGTTGGTTGATGTGGGATCTTACAGATAAAATAATCTTCTAAAAGATTCTTACCCCGAGAATGCCTATGTCTGTCCACATTCTGGCGGCGGCCGACTTGTGAACCACGGCGGCGACCTTGGTTCTCTTCATCTTGCAAAGCCACTGCTATGACAACTTGTTCATCGACTTGTCTCTGCAACTCATTGATTTCATCTGTTCTACGGTTTCTCTCATTTGTTTCTCGCTCTTGCCTCTCCAAGCATCTCCTAAAATCTTCCATTGAGAATGAATGGAGTATGAATTTTAAACTCTGAGAAATGAAAATATAGAAAGATGTAGTGTGAGAGGTATGAGCTGAGCCTCTGGTTTTATAGAAAATTTTAGCAAGATAGACATGCCACATGGCTTGATTTGATTGGATGAAAATCTTATCTAAAATTTGAAATTCATCTGAAATTTGAACCCAAATTTGTATGAAATTTGAATTTTGAAATTCATCCGAAATTTGAACATAAATTTATATGAAATTTGAATTTTGAAATTCATCCGAAATTTGAACCCAAAAATTTATCTGAAATTTGAATTTTGAAATTCGTCCGAAATTTGAATTCAAAAATCTTATCCGGAAATTTTATCCGACTATGAATAGTCTTGACACGTAGGAACCCGGAAATCTTATTCGAAAATATTATCCAAAAATGAATAGTAATTGCCCTTAGCCATGACAATAGATGGAAACACAAAATACTATTTGCAAGGGCAACCACTATTTACGTGAATAGTGGCTGCCCTAACTCCCCCCTTGCCATGACTAATGGCAAATGGGTGGAGTTACTCTAAGACATGTTAGTATCTTGTTGTTTAGTATCCTATCATGTTTAATATTTTGTAGTTACACCCTTAAGACATGTTAGTCCTTATCTTTTCAATTTTTACAATAATATACTCTGGCCTTTTAAATTTGTTATAATGTGGTTTCACCGTTAGATTTCCATCAGATTTCTCTCTTAGTTGCCTACGTGGCACTATGGGCTCTACATGTGTTTTCTTTTTAAAAAATTTGAATATGAATAAAATATTAAAAAACAGAAAATTAAAAATTAAAAATCTCTCTCTCTCTTGGCACCTCATTTCCTTTTGTTTCTTGGTTTTGCATTTTTCTCAGTTTCTTTTGAAAATCCATGGACCATGGACAACAATCAGCCAAAAAGTCCTCAGACCTACAAGAAAAGAAACTCCTTTTCACTCAAAAGTCCCCATGCACCATTAACAGCCCTGTCAACCCAACAGGACTCAAAACCCAGCTTAGAAGCCATCTTCATAAACTCAACTCAAGTTATTTACAGAAAAACCAAGAAGAGTAGGATTCATGAGGAAATCTTGGGGGAGGGGGGTGGGTGAAGAATCGGGGCTGGGGTTTTGGGTTCATGGGGGCTGTGGTCATTGCAGGTTAGGGTGGAGGGTGAGAAGAAATCGTGAGGAAGGAAGGGGGAAGAAATCAGCTCCGGGGGAGGGGGGAATAAATCTAGGAAGAGAAGAAATCAGGGCTGGGTTTAGGTTCGTGGGGCTGTGGTCGCGGGTTGGGGTGGAGGGTGGGTTGGAGCTTGTAGGTGGTGGTCATGGGGATGAAGAAATCTCAGAGGGCGGCCAGGAGAC